>NC_079191.1:444034468-444334468 GCF_029499605.1 Hyla sarda | reverse complement strand
TGCATATTTAAAATATGTTAATTAGTTATTTAATTAAACAAATCAAAAATGAAAAGTTATTAGTTCAGATTAATATTATTGATAAACAGGCCTACCAGCCTCTCTACCACTGACAGCTTGTAGTCTTATAACCATTAGTAAAATATTGTTGTCTTATATTTGTTGTAGTGCTTTTGATTATAGAGATTTTCTCTCTCTGCCTGTACGAAGAGATGATCCCGCACCCTTCCTGATAGCACAGGTCCACCTTGTGATGGATAACATTGTAAGTACAGTATAAATAACAAATGGGATATAGTAGAAAATATGTAGGGATAATGCTTCACATACTGTAAGGTCCTTTTGTTTTTGTATTTTTATGTTTAGGTGTTTTGTTCACACACTAGGATGTTCTGAGCAGTTTGTTATTCTCCCTGGATTGGGAATAGTTAATGCTCAGAACCAATGAGAACCAGCTCCAAGTTGTTGATCCACCGTTTAGGGGGCAAGCAGGAGGGGAGAGTGTTACTAGGGACAGCTTAGGGCTCACTCTCCCTGTCCCCCTAGTCGGTCATGACACATACACAGTATATTCATTCATCTACAAGTTTTCATCATTATAATTTACTTTTCCTACAGTAGTCTTTAGATAGCGTATTACCGGTAAAAAAAAGGAGTCTTTGCCCAGGATGTGAAGTGTCATCCACAGACGTCTGGCACAACATCTGAATTTCTCGGTCGCTCTTCATTGGGGGACACCGAACTGATGGGTATATGCTCTTGCCACTAGGAGGCGCTGACACTAGGAAAAAGAAAAGTCGTCTCCTCCCTTGCAGGATATACCCGCCCACCTGCAGTGTGGCAACCAGTTTTTTCTAGTGTCAGCTAGGAGGTGGACACGGTCTGGTTCTCTCCAGACCTGGTCTTTTATTATTTTCTAGTAAGGGCTGTTTAGTTAGATTTCTTTGTTCCCTTTTGTTTCCTTTTTCAGGTGGGGCGACAGGAGCATGGCGCTGCCTGTTTCCCCCATATGCAGCTAAGGGGCACAGGACATTGCTGAATGCACCGTCAACCCCTTCCCGCCAACGGCCAGCGCCTGGAGGTTGCACCCTGGGTCCGGGTCCACCACTGCCCCTGCTCTCACCGCTATCTGTAGCATTGTATGATGCAGCGTGGCCATAAGCTGGTGGAAGACGTTTGAGGGTGAGTATCTGGCGTCTTCAGGTAAGTAGGTATTCCCCCCCCCCCTCCTATCCAAGGGACTCTGTCCTTTATTGGAGTCTTTATGTGGGGGCTGTGTCTTTACTGGGACAGCCGCCGAGGCTGCGGTTCCCTCCGGCAGGTGTTCAGGTGCTTTTCACTTCCCTGCTCATTTTTGCGGGCTGCGCGCTGACTGAAGGGGTGATGGCGGCACATAGCTCCGCTCTTCTTCCCTCCAGCGCGTGTTCTGGGGGTCATGGCGGTTTTACCGCCTGTCACATATGGCCATCTTCTCTCTTCCCCTGAGCCAGTGCGCCAACAGAGGGGTCAGGCTGCGCCACCCTTCCAGGTTCGCGCGCTACTCGGCTCCTTTTTTCGGCCCACGGGTGCTTACCCCGCGGCCTTGGCTTGTGTACCTCCAGCGGAGATTAGCCCCGGCCCCTTTGCCTTTTCGGGAAGCGGCGCCGCTTTGTACTCGGAGTGGCTCTGCCGGCCTCCCGGGGCTGCGGCCAGGCGGGAGCATCTCCGGTCAGGGCTACTTTCATTTTCAATTAGCCTCCCCGGGGGGCGGAACTAGCGGTGCCTGCACCGGAGTTTAGCTCTGCTCCCTCTACATCTTCGGGATTCGGCGCCGCTACATCGGCCTCCCGAAGCTGCGGCCTGACAGGAGCTTCTCCTGTCCGGGCTGCTTTCGGTACAGTTTGTCTCACCGGGGGGCGGAACCAGCGGTGCGGCCACCGGAGTTTAGCTCCGCGCCTTCCACCTTTTCGGGAGGCGGCGCCGTTTGTACTCTGGCCTCCCGAAGCTGCGGCCCGGCAGGAGCCTCTCCTGTCCGGGCTGCTCTGTCTCTATCAGCCTTGGAGCTCTGCGGCTTCGCAGACACTTCTAAGCGTGCTGCCGCTCCTGAGGCTACCCGCTGTCTGTTCTCCTCATCAGAGGAGAGCTGATTGCGGAAGTAGTTCTAGTTGATGCACAGTTATATTTAATTGAAAAAAAAAAAAAAAAACATTCATGCAGTTTTCTGGCCATTTGGGGTAGTTTGGAGCCCTCTTGTGGCCAATTCTTGCTTTGCATGATATTGATTTAAGGTTCATGCCTGCTGTCCTGGGTCCCTAGTCTCACTCATTCAACAACTGTAGTACCTGCAGCTGGCTTCCGGCACCTCTCTACTGTGCGGGGCGTCCGATGGAATGACTTGCCCGTACCAGTAAGCTGGACGGTGGTTGCATGTTTTTCCTCTGCCGTTGTCCTATGTCTCACGGCCGATGTATCTGTTGTTGCAGTTCCGATACCCCACTGCTGGGTGCGGTATATTTAGGGCTGACCGATGTGTCTTCAGGACCCTACCAATAAGCCAGACGGTGGTCTGCATGGTTTCCTCTGCCGTTTTTCTCGCACGTCTCGGGGCTGAGGTGTCTGTGACTGCAGTTCCAATACCCCACTGCTGGGTGCGGTATATGGAGGTCTGCCCGATATGTCTTCAGGACCCATACCAGTAAGCCAGACAGTGGTCTGCATGGTTTCCTCTGCCATTTTTCACACGTCTCACGGCTGAGGTGTCTGTGGCTGCAGCGCCTATTCTCCACTGCTGGGTGCGGTATATGGAGAACTGACCCGATGTGTCTTGAGGACCCTAAGGCTCGTTACAAAGTCTTCTACGGACCCATTCCAGTAAGTCAGGCGGTAGTCTGCATGGTTCCCTACATCACCGGTCCCACGTTTCACGGCCGATGCATCTGCGACTGGAGTTCCGGTTCCTCTCTACTGAGCAGGGTACCGATGGTATGCATGGTTGTCTTCTGTGGATCCATGCCAGTAAGCTGACAGTGGTCTGCATAGTTGTCTATGCCGCCTGTCATGCATGAAACGGCTGATGGGTTTGCGGCCCGTCCCTCTCTACCAGGTAAGGTACCGATGGGATGAAAAGTGGTCTTCGGTGAATCCATGCGAGTAAGCCTGACAGTGGTCTGTATGGTTGCATACACCGCCTGTCATACTTCAGATGGCTGATTTTTCTGCGTCTGGGGTTCCAGTTCCTCACTATTCAGCAAAGGGCCGATGGTGTGCACAGTTGTCTTCTGTGGATCCATGACGGTTGGCCTGACAGTGATCTGCATGGTTGCCTACACCGTCTGTCTTTCTCCAACGTCTTAGGTATCTGCAGCTTGAGTCCCGGTACCTCATTACTGGGAGGTGCCGATGGGACACATCCTTGTCTATTTGGACCCATACCAGTAAGCCAGACGTTCGTCTGCTTGGTTGTCTACGCCGCCTGTCCTATATCAACCAGCTGGTGTCTCTGCTTATGCAGTTGCGGTACCTCACTATTGTGTGAGGCGTCTGACGGAGTGTTTCATTATCCGCTATGGTTCCATACCAGTGAGCCAGACAGTGGTCTGTGTGGTTGCCTACACCGCCTGTCATACGTCACGCGTCTGAGGTATCTGCGGCTGGAGTTCCAGCATCTCACTACTGAGCAAGGTGCCAATAAAATGACTTGTCTTCCATTGTCACATACCTGTGAGCCAGGTAGTGGTCTGCAAGATTTCCTGCACCACTTGTTATGTATCACATCACCGATGTATCTGCAAATGGACTTCCACAACTTCACTACTGTGAGGTTTCCGCTGGGATGTCTCGCTGTTCCCCAGGGACTCATTCCAGTAAGCCGGGCAGTTGTCTGCGGCTAGTGTTCCAGTACCCCGCTGTTGCGTGATATACGTGCAACTGACCCAGCGTGTCCCACGGACCCTATACGGGATGTCAGGGATGCATTCCATGGTCCCTCTACTTCCCTATATCTCTCTCCAGGGGGCGGAGTTCTCCTCCCCGCCCTTTCATCTTTGTTTTAGGTGCTCAGTTATCTCCAGTCTGGCTGTTCCCTCTTCACAAACACCTGGGGGGTTTCCTTGCTCAGCCAGACTGCTGCTTTTGGTCCTCTTCCATGCATTGTCATACCGTGGACGGTGGTTTCACTGCCTTGGTAATTTTCATATGAGTCTCTCTGAGTTGCCCCATGTGCCTTGTACATGTTACGCCTAGCGCTCCGGGTCCCCGCTCCTCCCCGGAGCGCTTACGGCGTCTCTCTCTCCGCAGCGCCCCGGTCGGTCCCGCTGACCGGGAGCGCTGCACTGTCATGGCCGTCGGGGATGCGATTCGCACAGCGGGACGCGCCCGCTCGCGAATCGCATCCCAGGTCACTTACCCGTTCCCGTCCCCTGCTGTCATGTGCTGGCGCGCGCGGCTCCGCTCTCTAGGGCGCGCGCGCGCCAGCTCCCTGAGACTTAAAGGGCCAGTGCACCAATGATTGGTGCCTGGCCCAATTAGCTTAATTGGCTTCCACCTGCTCCCAGACTATATCTGACCTCTGCCCCTGCACTCCCCTGCCGAATCTTGTTGCCTTAGAGCCTAGTGAAAGCGTTACTGTGATTATCCATACCGTGTACTTGACCTCCTGCTATTGCCTTATTGACTACGATTCTTGCTGCCTGCCCCGACCTTCTGCTACGTCCGACCTTGCTTTGTCTACTCCCTTGTACCGCGCCTATCTTCAGCAGTCAGAGAGGTTGAGCCGTTGCTAGTGGATACGACCTGGTCACTACCGCCGCAGCAAGACCATCCCGCTTTGCGGCGGGCTCTGGTGAACACCAGTAGTGACTTAGAACCGGTCCACTAGCACGGTCCACGCCAATCCCTCTCTGGCACAGAGGATCCACCTCCTGCCAGCCGGCATCGTGACAGTAGATCCGGCCATGGATCCCGCTGAAGTTCCTCTGCCAGTTGTCGCCGACCTCACTACACTGGTCGCCCAGCAAGCCCGACAGATCGCCCAACAAGATCACCAGCTGTCGTACTTGACCACCATGACACAGCAACTCCAGTCGCAGCTACAGCAGCTTCAGTCACAGCTACAGCAATTTCAGTCTCAGCTACAGCTGCAGCAACCATCTCCTCCGCCAGCTCCTGCACCCCTTCCGCAGCGAGTGGCCACTCCTAGCCTCCGCTTGTCCCTGCCGGACAAATTTGATGGGGACTCTAAGTTTTGCCGTGGCTTTCTTTCGCAATGTTCCCTGCACTTGGAGATGATGTCGGACCAGTTTCCTACTGAAAGGTCTAAGGTGGCTTTCGTAGTCAGCCTTCTGTCTGGAAAAGCCCTGTCATGGGCCACACTGCTCTGGGACCGCGATGACCCCGTCTCTGCCTCTGTACACTCCTTCTTCTCGGAAATTCGAAGTGTCTTTGAGGAACCTGCCCGAGCCTCTTCTGCTGAGACTGCCCTGCTGAACCTGGTCCAGGGTAATTCTTCCGTTGGCGAGTACGCCATACAATTCCGTACTCTTGCTTCTGAACTATCCTGGAATAATGAGGCCCTCTGCGCGACCTTTAAAAAAGGCCTATCCAGCAACATTAAAGATGTTCTGTCCGCACGAGAAATTCCTGCTAACCTGCATGAACTCATTCATCTAGCCACTCGCATTGACATGCGTTTTTCTGAGAGACATTAAGAGCTCCGCCAGGAAAAAGACTTAGATCTCTGGGCACCTCTCCCACAGTCTCCGTTGCAATCTACGCCTAGGCCTCCCGCCGAGGAGGCCATGCAAGTGGATCGGTTCCGCCTGACCCAGGAGGAGAGGAATCGCCGTAGGGAAGCTAATCTTTGTCTGTACTGTGCCAGTACCGAACATTTTTTGGTGGATTGCCCTATCCGTCCTCCACGTCTGGGAAACGCACGCTCGCACCCAGCTCTCGTGGGTGTGGCGTCTCTTGAGTCTAAGTCGGCTTCTCCACGTCTCACGGTGCCCGTGCGGATTTTCCCTTCAGCCAACTCCTCCCTCTCAGCCGTGGCCTGCCTGGACTCTGGTGCCTCTGGGAATTTTATTCGTGAGTCCTTGGTGAATAAATTCCGCATCCCGGTGACCCGTCTCGTCAAGCCACTCTACATTTCCGCGGTCAACGGAGTCAGGTTGGATTGCACCGTGCGTTACCGCACGGAGCCCCTCCTAATGTGCATCGGACCTCATCACGAAAAAATTGAGTTTTTGGTCCTCTCCAATTGCACTTCCGAAATTCTCCTTGGACTACCCTGGCTTCAACACCATTTCCCAACCCTGGATTGGTCCACAGGGGAGATCAAGAGCTGGGGTTCCTCTTGTTTCAAGGACTGCCTTAAACCGGTTCCCAGTACTCCCTGCCGTGACCCTGTGGTTCCCCCTGTAACCGCTCTGCCGTCCTGCCATACGAAGTGCCTCTCCCCCCCTCCCAGTCCAGTCAGGCAAGCCTCGGTGCCTCCTCATGGCCCCCGTCCTGGTGTCACTCTGCCCCGTGCCAGGCCTCGCCCTCTGCCCTCCCTCCCCATTCCCACTCCTGCTGTACTGCCTGCCGTTGAGGAATCCCTCCATTCTTTCCCGGTGTCCTCATCCCAGGGGAGGCAGTTACCGGACAAAGAGAAGGGGAGACCTAAGGGGGGGGTACTGTTACGCCTAGCGCTCCGGGTCCCCGCTCCTCCCCGGAGCGCTTACGGCGTCTCTCTCTCCGCAGCGCCCCGGTCGGTCCCGCTGACCGGGAGCGCTGCACTGTCATGGCCGTCGGGGATGCGATTCGCACAGCGGGACGCGCCCGCTCGCGAATCGCATCCCAGGTCACTTACCCGTTCCCGTCCCCTGCTGTCATGTGCTGGCGCGCGGCTCCGCTCTCTAGGGCGCGCGCGCGCCAGCTCCCTGAGACTTAAAGGGCCAGTGCACCAATGATTGGTGCCTGGCCCAATTAGCTTAATTGGCTTCCACCTGCTCCCAGACTATATCTGACCTCTGCCCCTGCACTCCCCTGCCGGATCTTGTTGCCTTAGAGCCTAGTGAAAGCGTTACTGTGATTATCCATACCGTGTACTTGACCTCCTGCTATTGCCTTATTGACTACGATTCTTGCTGCCTGCCCCGACCTTCTGCTACGTCCGACCTTGCTTTGTCTACTCCCTTGTACCGCGCCTATCTTCAGCAGTCAGAGAGGTTGAGCCGTTGCTAGTGAATACGACCTGGTCACTACCGCCGCAGCAAGACCATCCCGCTTTGCGGCGGGCTCTGGTGAACACCAGTAGTGACTTAGAACCGGTCCACTAGCACGGTCCACGCCAATCCCTCTCTGGCACAGAGGATCCACCTCCTGCCAGCCGGCATCGTGACAGTACACTGCACCACATACTGGTTTACAGGGTTACCTGCTGGACAGGTCCCTCTCTGATTGCCTGCTACTCTGTCTACAGGCTGGTATCACTCTCCTCTGTGTGCCTCCGTGTGCGGGACCAGTCATGGCCACGGTCTCTTTGCCCTATGGCCAGATTGTATCTGCTTGGTGTTTTAATCCACCTGGTCACCTCCCACATTCGGCTGCCATGCCAGCTGTAGTCCATGCAGTCCCGCAGAGTGTGTGCACGTGGGTTCTCAGAACCCTTGTTCTCCCTATAGGTCACACTGTGTTGGCCTTTTTTCCTGCTCCACATTCATTCTTCATCTCCTGAGTCTGTGTCTTCAGCCTTGGTGTCTGGCAGCAACTGCTGTGTCGCTCTGTTCTTCTTCATTTGCACTGTTGGTCTGCTGTGGGCATGCCTTCCTTCCTGCTGGTCCCTTGGCAGCCTGCGTTTTTTCACAGTGTCCGTAGTCTTGGTACGCCACTGTTGTCGTGGGGTCCTCATGTCTGTGTTCCTACACAGGCTTGGTCCGCTTTGGAGGAGTGCAGCCACCTTCCTTTTGGTCGGTGAGTGTGCCCAGGGGCTTCCGGTGATTTTGTCTCCGCAGTTCTGTGGCGGTTGAGCACCTCTGTTCTGACATGGGGCCTGCTGGGCACCTGTCGGTTCAGCCCCTCCCTGTTCTCCAGGTTTCTTTCCGGGATCTCTGTCATGGGTGACTCAGGCGCCTCCTCGTTACTCTCTGAATTACCCTCATCAGGTCTTGTATTTTGGCCCTGCTTAGGGGTACGGGGCTTCGATCCCTCTTGGATCGCACGGTGACTCCTCCAGGCGGCGAGGGTTGCTGCTGGTGCCTGGGGTCTTCGTCCACCCAGTGTTTATTTTCCCCTGCCCTCTTCTAGCGCGCTTGCCAATTCCCTTTTCGCTCGGGTGCGGGGATCAGGGTGCTTGTCGTGGGTCTGTCTTTGAGTTGTCGTCTCGACCACCCTTGTTTTTTCCCTCCTGGAGGGACTGTTTATTTTTGCTGAGATGTGTCAACAGTGTTTTTTTTTTTTACTGTCTAGGCTTGTGTGCTTTCTGTCCGCTATCACAGCCTAGTACTCTCCCTTGGAAATCTGAAAAGAGCAAAAGAAGGAAAGACCGACGGAAAGGCGCCTAGTGTGATACCGTTGATGACAGGTGGGAGGGGTTAGTCGAAGAGTAGATGATGGGTGCTCACCTTGAGCGAGCAAAAAACTCGCATGTAGACCCACAGTGGGGTTAGTGGTATGAATAATAGTCCACCGGATACAGCTGCTAAGCCCAGGGTACAGGACAGGACTAGCCAGTCCTGGATAGATATGCAATGGTAAGGAAGAAAAAAAACCTTTTCAAAGGGCGCTGCTGTTGTCCTGGTGAGATGAAGATGAAAAGTCCGAGGCAGAAGTATTTTGCAAGATATAGCTTCTTTATTGGTGTAGAATCATAGCAAGCAGGGATATGCTTGCTATGATTCTACACCAATAAAGAAGCTATATCTTGCAAAATACTTCTGCCTCGGACTTTTCATCTTCATCTCACCAGGACAACAGCAGCGCCCTTTGAAAAGTTTTTTTTTCTTCCTTACCATTGCATAGTACTCTCCCTTGTAGGGGTATGTCCTTCTTACCCTTTGGTCTGTGTCACTTGTGCTGCATTGACCCAGGAAGTCGTCTGGAGTGCTCTCTCCCTTGCTCAGTCCCTGGGAGTCCAAGCCAGGCTCTCCTTGATTTTCCCTCCATTACCGTTCTGACGGGATGTTTTCTTGAGGCTGCTCTGATCTACTCGGACCACTCTGATCTATCACTGTTGGTCCCCTTGAATTGGGCTCTGCCCTGCGATGCTGAGGTGTGCCTTCTTTCAAGCGGCCCTCCGCTTCCTTGAGGCTTGGAGATGTTTCAGTTCTTGTTCATTTGTAGTGGCCCGGCCCCCCGACTCCTCAGTGATCCATTGGTCGGGGTGGTATTTATGTTCTGCCCTCCTTCACTTCTTCTGGAAGTTTTTTCGCAGAAGGTTTTTTTTTTCGGGGGCACCTGTTTCCCATTTTCCTGTGGTTTCTTGGCTCTCTATATGACCCAGGTGCCTTTGGTCTCTACAAAGGATGGACCTGGTCTTGGTGTCCTGGGCCTTCTCCTTGGATGGAAGATCTTACGGGATGTCATCATTTTGGGCCTCGTATGTCTCCGACCTGGGGACTCGTCCACGGACTTTGCGGACATGCGAGTTCAGTCTGGGACTGTTTCCTTTTCGCTGATGGTTATTTTTTCCCCACCCTAGGGGACTGCTTTGGTACGTCCCATCAGTTCGGTGTCCCCCAATGAAGAGCGACCGAGAAAAGGAGATTTTTTGTGCTCACCGTAAAATCTCTTTCTCGTAGCCTTCATTGGGGGACACCGCACCCACCCATTTCTTCTTGTTTTCGGTTCTTGGGTTGTTTTCCGGGATTCCTTTCTAGGGTCCTTTGGACGGTTTCCTCGCGGGCTTCTCCTACTGCGTTGTGACGAAACTGGTTGCCTCACTGCAGGTGGGCGGGTATATCCTGCCAGGGAGGAGCCGACTTTTCTTTTTCCTAGTGTCAGCGCCTCCTAGTGGCAAGAGCATATACCCATCAGTTCGGTGTCCCCCAATGAAGGCTACGAGAAAGAGTTTTTATGGTTACTACAAAAAAATCTCCTTTTTCCTGCAGTCCCAGTTATTCTGGAAAAAAAATCTCTGCGTGTGTTAAGCATAACTGGAAATTAGATTTTCTAATTGATCCAATGCCATTGCTTTTTTAATGTGTTGACTTGAAAGTCCTGAAAAAAACATGCAGTATTCATTTATGCCAAAAGGATCTTATTTAGAGAATGTTTAAAAACTAACCCTGTAAAATCTGATCTTAAAAGATTTCTCCCTTGTCATGAAGTCCGCACAAATATTTCACATTTGCAAAGCTTTGTGCCTAAAGAGCATGCTTTTTGTAACTCTAATGCAGCCACGTGAAAGCTAATGTGTTTTAAGTAAACAAAAAACACAAAAAACATTTTTACATTTTCAAAGCTTTGTGCCCAACGTGCATGCATTTTATAACCTTAAAGCAGCCGTGTGGAACCTATATGGTGCAAATACACAAAACATTAGTTCATAAAATGACCAAAGTGAAATCATTTTGCATATAAAAATAATGTATCACCTTACTTCCGATTCTGGCGCCACACCATGACCCGTGCCACACCATTTCCACTCCCGGTCTCAGCATTTCTCCGCTAATCTGCACCTGCCGGGGGATGCTCTTCCTTCCCCATAACGGTGGTGGGATTACATGGAAAGATATTTGTTGAGTATGGGCCACAGGAATCACAAGAAAAGTCAAGGCAAAGTGGCGGGAGCTGCGGAGGGCTCAGACAATATGGCAGGCCTTGAGTCGCAATACCTCTCCGGCTAGATCTGATAAAGCACCACCTGAAGCGGGAGAAGATAGGGACTTGTTCCCGATTGGCTACGCCCGGCTGGCAAAGGACACGGTTAGTGCTTCCGTTCAAGCCTCCCTGGCCCAACTACAGATGGAGGTTTCTGACCACTCTCACAGATTGGATGAGGTGGATTATAGAGTGCAGGGGCTGGAGCACAACTCGGGCACTTTGTCTGACAGGATGACCGAGATTGAGAAGGAAAATAGACTGTTAGGGAACAAAGTCGACGATTTAGAAAATCTCTTGCGGAGGAACAACTTGAGTATTGTTGGCATCCCCGAGCAGGTCCCTACCCGTGACTTGCACCATTTCTGCGAGTCGGTGATACTGCAATTGCTGGGCTTACCTTATAGGTGTCGGGTGGAGAGGGCTCACAGGCTAGGCCCAGATGTACACTCCGATCCTGATAAGGGACTTACAAAGGGCATTCTGCCAGCAAAAAGAGGGACTTTTTTTGGAGGGCAGCAAGGTGCTCATCTTTGATTTTTTTTGGCGGAGGTGGCCAGGCGGCGAAAAGTGCTATCACCCCTCTACTCTGAGCTGCACAAGTGACAGATCTGCTTCGCCCTCCTGTACCCGGCAGTCCTGTGAGTATTTAATCCGGACGTTTCTATCTCCACTTTCCACTCGTTCCACTTGCTACGTATTTGCCTTCTCCAGCCCAGTAGCATTCTTCTCAAGGGAGGGGCAGCCACAGGTCGTCTCTGGGTCGCTCTCCGGTACTACCGAATACTCAGGAGCTTCACTCTTCTCCGAGTTTTCTATATTTTCATGACTATGAAAATTGTAGATTCACACTGAAGGCATCAAAACTATGAATTAACACATGTGGAATTATATACATAACAAAAAAGTGTGAAACAACTGAAAATATGCCATATTCTAGGTTCTTCAAAGTAGCCACCTTTTGCTTTGATTACTGCTTTGCACACTCTTGGCATTCTCTTGTTGAGCTTCAAGAGGTAATCACCTGAAATGATTTTCACTTCACAGGGGATGCTGGTGTGGAGGAGGAGGTGTGATGGTGTGGGGGTGCTTTGCTGGTGACACTGTTGGGGATTTATTCAAAATTGAAGGCATACTGAACCAGCATGGCTACCACAGCATCTTGCAGCGGCTGCTATTCCCTCCGGTTTGCGTTTAGTTGGACCATCATTTATTTTTCAACAGGACAATGACCCCAAACACACCTCCAGGCTGTGTAAGGGCTATTTGACCAAGAAGGAGAGTGATGGGGTGCTGTGCCAGATGACCTGGCCTCCACAGTCACCGGACCTGAACCCAATCGAGATGGTTTGGGGTGAGCTGGACCGCAGAGTGAAGGCAAAAAGGGCCAACAAGTGCTAAGCATCTCTGGGAACTCCTTCAAGACTGTTGGAAAACCATTTCAGGTGACTACCTCTTGAAGCTCATCAAGAGAATGCAAAGAGTGTGCAAAGCAGTAATCAAAGCAAAAGGTGGCTAGAACCTAGAATATTTTCACACTTTTTTTGTTATGTATATAATTCCACATGTGTTAATTCATAGTTTTGATGCCTTCAGTGTGAATCTACAATTTTCATAGTCATGAAAATAAAGAAAACTCTGAATTAGAGGGTGTGTCCAAACTTTTGGTCTCTACTGTAAATATCAGAGGGCTCCACTCCCTTTATCGCCTGAGTGAGGTCTCTTCCAAAGGTACTTAACTGCATACTAATGGATCTACTTGTTGGGATAGTTTCGGGGGAAGGAGGTTGGTTGGGGGTACTCTTCCTTCCTTGGTGGGGGGGGGGGGGGGGGATAACAGGACAGCAAACAACTTTCCTTTCTTGGAGTGCTAACTCGGTTTTATTGATATTCCTAGTTATGTATGATTGTTTTTCTTGCATTAGCTTTATTAGGGGGGATTAGTGTTTGAGAAGCCGTGTCATTGTGATTCCTGCAATTGTTGAGTGATAAGAAATGGGACAGCCCACTATACAGGGGAAGGGGGGAGGGCATGGTGGCCTATAATTGATTAACAGGGCTATATAGTTATGGTCTTCCTAGGGGTTTACAGTCTATCAAAGATTCCTTACTCTTATTGATTGTTCTAGGGGTGGGTCTAGAGCTGGTGATCGGTACAGAGAGTTCTTCGGTATGGGAAAAAGTAAAGGCTGTAGAGTAATGGGTCCCTCTCAATTGGATGCACAGGTTGGGGACTCTTCAGGGTGGGAGGTATTTAGCCAGGTTTTTGGTTTGTTTGGGGATGGGATCGGTAGGGGGGTTAGATTCATTTTTGTTCTCAGTGGGCGGGCTCTAGAATTTTCACTCATGGGTTCTCTTGGTATTGCCTAATGCTTTTGATGATAGACACACTCTGAGCAAGGAAATTCTTTATAAACTTGCTTTTATGTAGAAAGTAATACAAAATACATACTTCCAAAACATGTATTGTATTCACCCAATGTGCAAATGGTCGCAGTCCTTTCACGGAGTACTTTATTTTCTCAAGTTCACTCCATCAGGAGCCTTTAGATTGCTAGCCTGCCGGTGTGAACGACGACTACGTTTCAGGAGTTTCCGCCCCTTTTGTCAATTCTAAACAATGCACACCCATCACCACAATACATACGTTCAAACTCTCGCAAGATTTACGTCTGCAATTGGAAACAGTAAAACATTACATACAAGATAATGTTTTATGCAATTAAAAACTGTAGTCATCGATTTAGTACTTACAAGAAAACATTGAAATTGCATTGTTCATTAATCCCATGTGGGAACTGAGCGTTCAGCCTCTGTATCCCGTAGACTTCCCATTGTAGAAGTCTTATCTCAATCTGTATACTATTAACCCCTTCCACTTCTTCCACAGTCATCTACCTCAGGTCACTGACCTGATTATGGTATGTGTAAAACTCACGGCAGTAGGCTGTAGCACTCAGGGTAGTAGTGGATCTGCTGGACCTTTGTGGTAGATGAAGTGGGCCGTGCCAGGGAGCAGAGTCTAAGGTGCCGCAAAGTGCGATGGATTTGCTGTGGCTGGTGGCACCCCTGTCGCTACCCCTGGCACGACTCGACCACACAGGCGGCTGCGGAGATTCGAGGCACAGGAGGAATACAGCAACAATGAGTTCAGGAACACTGCAAGGCAAGACACAGAATAGCTTTCTCTAAGGCACAATGGCAAACAAAGATCCGGCAGGGGTTAGTGGGAGGTGCAGGTGTGGATGATAATTGCGGGTGCACTGACCCTTTAAATCTTAGAGCTCCGGCGTGCGAGCCAGCACTGCGAGAGGACCGGAAGGACAACAGAGAGCGGAGGTGAGTAACGGGTTGGGTTCACATGCGGGCGCTTCCCGCAATGCGAATCCCAGCCCCGCCGGCAGAGGACAGAGGAGGGGAGTGCTCACGGCCAGCGTGTCTAGCCAAAGCACTAGGTGTAACAGTACCACACCCACCCCTTAGGTCTCTTCCTCTTTCTGGGATTTAAGAAGTTCTGGAGTGATGCAGGATATTCTCCTCCGGGTCCCAAGATCTCTCCTCTGGACCAAATCCCTTCCAGTCGACCAAAAGAATCGTCTTCCTCTCACGATTTTAGTGGTAAAAATGTCCTTGACTACAAAGACATCCAAAGAATCAGAGACAGGCGTGGGAACAAAATTCTTTTGAGAGAAGCGGTTGATCACAAGAGGTTTGAGGAGAGACACATGGAAGGAATAAGGAATACGTAAAGAGGAAGGTAGACAACGTTTTTAGGAGACCGGATTAATTCTTTGCAGAACCTCAAAGAACCAAAGAAATGAGGTCCCAACTTGTAGCAGGGAATCTTGAAACGGATGTATCTGGAGGACAGCCAAACCTTATCACCGGGAGAGAAGCAAGGAGGCGGTCTTCTTTTATTATCCGCCTGGGCTTCCATTTGTGAGGAAGCTTGAGACAGAGAATGCCGAGTCTGTTGCCTAATGGAAGAGAAGTCTCGAACAAGTTCATCTACAGCTGGCAACCCAGAGGAGACTGGAATAGGAAGAGGAGAACGAGGATGATGACCATAAACAACAAAGAATGGAGAAGTCCTCGTAGATTCAGAATCCTTAACGACGCAGGACGTATATTTACATCCTGCGCCGGCTCCCACGATATAACGCGGGGTCACGCGGTGACCCCGCGTCATATCGGGTCGTTCCCAGCGGCCATCAACGGACGGGACCTGCGGCTAATACCGTACATCACCGTGATGCCCAGTATTAACCCTTCAGATGCGGCGATCAAAGTTTACCACCGCGTCTGTGAAAGTGAAACCGATAGCATCTTGGCAGCTCAGTTGGGCTGTTCGGGACCGCCGCAGTGAAATCGCGGCATCCCGAACAGCTTGCAGGACACCAAGAGGATCCCTAACTGCCTCCTGTGTGTCCGATCGCCGAATGACTGCTCAGTGCCTGAGATGCAGGCAGGAGCAGTCGAGCGGCGATACCACTGATCAATGCCATGCTATTGCATGGCAGTGAACAGTGTAAGAGATCAGTGTGTGCTATAACATTGCAAAAAAAAAGTATTAATATATGTGATTTAACCCCTTCCCTAATAAAAATCAGACTCACCCCCCCCCCTTTTCCCATAAAAAAAAATTTAATAAAACATATGTGGTATCACCATGTGCGTAAATGTCCTAACTATAAAAATATATTATTAATTAAACTGCACAGTCAATGATGTACATGTAAAAAAAATTCAAAAGTCCAAATTAGAGTATTTTTGGTCACTTTTTATACCATAGAAAAATTTATATAAAGTGATAAAAAAGTTTGATCAAAACAAAAATGGTACCGATAAAAACTTCAGATCACAGCGCAACAAATGAGCCCATATACATCCCCATATGCGGAAAAATAAACAAAGTTATAGGGGTCAGAAAAGGACATTTTTAAATGCATGAATTTTCCTGCATGTAGTTACAGTATGATTTTTTCCAGAAGTACGACAAAATCCAACCTATATAAATAGGGTTTTGTTTTAACCGTATGGACCTACAAAATAATGATTAGGTATCAATTTTTAATAAAAAATGCACTGCGTAGAAACGGGAGCCCCCAAAAGTTACAAAATGGCGTTTTTTCTTCAATTTTGTCACACAATAATTATTTTTCCATGTCGCCGTGAATTTTGGGGTAAAATGTCACTGCAAAGTAGAATTTGTGGCGCAAAAAATAAGCCAAATATGGATTTTTAGGTGGAAAATTTTAAAGGTTATGATTTTTAAAAGGTAAGGAGGAAAAAATGAACATTTGGAAAAACTGAAAAACGAGTCCTTAACCCCTTAACGACCACGGACGTAAATGTACGTCCTGGTTTGGTGGGACTTCCCGCACCAGGACGTACATTTACGCTGACAGCGCTCAGAAAACAGGTAACTGCCGGCGGTTTCACGTTACAATCAACGCTTCTTCCGGCCTAAGGCTTGCAGCACTCACTGTAAACCTCCGCCCATGTGAGTGTACCCTGTACATTCACATTGGGGGGGGGGATGCAAACATCCACCTGATGCAAAACTACAACTCCGAGCATGCCCTTTGGCTGTCCGTGCATGCTGGGAGTTGAAGTTTTGCAACAGCTGGAGGCACACTGGTTGTGAAACACAGAGTTAGATAACAAACTGGTGTTTCGCAACCAGTGTGCCTTCAGCTGTTGCAAAAACTACAAATCTCAGCATGCAGTGACAGCAGAAGGGCATGCTGGGACTTGTAGTTATGCAACAGCTAGAGGCATACTGCTACAACTCCCAGAATGCCCTTTGGCTGTCCGTGCATGCTGGGGGTTGTAGTTATGCAACAGCTGAAGGCACACTGGTTGCAAAACACTTGAAAGTTTATTACTTAACTTAGTGTTTCCAAACCAGTGTGCCTCCAGCTGTTGCAAAACTACAACTCCCAGCATGCATGGTCTGTCGGCAACTCATGGTCTGAATAGCAGAAGGTCAGGGCAGGCGGCACAGGTGCGAAGTCGGGAACATAGCAGAAGGTCAATAGGCAGGCAGCACAGGAGCAAGGTCAGGTCACGGAACAATGAGGTCAGGAAAACAGCAAGGCAAGACACAGAATAGCTTTCTCTAAGGCACAATGGCAAACAAAGACCCGGCAGGGGTTAGTGGAAGGTGCAGATACTTATAGAATAGGTGCAGGTAGGGATGTTAATTACGGGCACATTGTCCCTTTAAATCTTAGAGCCCTGGCGCGCGCGTGCCCTAGAAGGTGGGGGAACACGTGCCGGCACTGCGAGAGGACCTTAGGGACAACAGAGAGTCGAGGTGAGTGACAGGCTGGGATTCACATGCGGGCGCAGCCTCGACGGCAGAGGAGGACAGAGGAGGGGAGCGCTCACGGCCAGTGTGTCTGGCCGGAGCGCTAGGGGTAACAGTATGTACTAAAGTGTCAGGCAAGGATGGTTTCTCCAAATTCATATTCCTTAAAGGGGTTCTCCGGTGCTTACACATCTTATCCCCTGTCCAAAGGATAGGGGATAAGATGCCTGATTGCGGGACTCCCACAGCTGGGGACGCCCGTGATCATGCACGCGGCACCCCGTTTGTAATCAGTCCCCGGAGCGTGTTCGCTCCGGGTCTGATTACGGTCGACTGCAGGGCCGGCGGCGTGTGACGTCACGCCTCCGCCCCCCGTGTGACGTCACGCTCCGCCCCTCAATGCAAGCCTACGGGAGGGGGCGTGATAGCTATTGGATGGGGGATAAGATGTGTAAGCACCGGAGAACCCCTTTAACCTCTAATTTACCCTCTGCTTTCTTTTTTAAGAATTTTCTAATGGCACTTCTGTGTTCATATAATCTTATTTTTATGGACCGTGACATCGGCCCCAAGTCTGGCTAATATTTTCATGAACAAATATGAGTTAGAGTTCACATCAAAACATAAGTTTAGTGACAAGCTGGGGCTATGGGTCCGTTATGTGGAAGATGTTTTTGTCCTCTGGAAGGGCACACAGTCCCAGCTAGATGAATACATACTATTTTTGAACCTATGTCATCCATTAATAGAATTCACTTGTGAAAGTCATCACAGGGAGATTCATTATTTGGATGTGTTGGTGAGTAAAAATTAGAGTTGTGGTCTGGATACCACCCTTTTTGTCAAAAAGACAGATCGAAACAACATATTACACAGAAATAGTGGACATGCTCCTACAGTGTTTGGCGGCATTCCGAAGGGCCAAATGATTAGGGCGGAAAAAATCTGTAATATGGAAGGAGAATATCAGAAAAACAAGACAATGTTAATCAACAAGTTTGTTGAAAGAGGTTATGATAGAAAAGAGATGGTAAGAAAAGGTGAGCAGGTGGATAAGATACGGTACAGAGAGATACACTGAGGAGAAAAAACAATAGACGGAATAGGAAAAACAGTATATCCTACTACTTTTCATATGTTGATTAACCCCTTAACAACGCAGGACGTAAATATACGTCCTGGTGCGGGGGTACTTAATGCACCAGGATGGAAATGTATGACCTGATGCGGTGGTACTTAACGCATCAGTACATACATTTATGTCCTGTACATGACCGTGAGCATTGGAGCGATGCTCGGGTCATGTGCGGCAGTTTGCGGCTGCCAGGGACCCACCGATAATGGCAGACATTGGCTATCACGCGATTGTCTGCCATTAACCCCTCAGATGCTGTGATCAATACAGATCACGGTATCTGCGGGAGTGCGGTCAGAAAAATGCATGATCGGTTTGCTCGCAGCGCTGCCGCGGCGATCCGATCATCTGTTATGTCGGACAATGGTCCCCTCACCTGCCTCTGTCCATCTCCTGGCGTCTTCTGCTCTGGTCTGAGATCAAGCAGACCAGAGCAGAAGATAGCCGATAACACTGATCAGTGCTATGCCCTATGCATAGCACTGAACAGTATTAGCAATCAAATGATTGCTATAAATAGTCCCCTATGGGGACATAAAAAGTGTAAAAAAAGAAGTAAAAAAAAAATAAGGAAAAACATTTCAAAAATCCCCTCCCCCAATAAAAATGTAAATTGTCCCTTTTTCCTAATTTTACCCCCCAAAAGGGTAATATTCTTTTTTATAAACATATTTGATATTGCCGCATGCGTAAATATCCGATCTAATAAAGTATGTTAATTATTCCATATGGTGAACGGTGTGAAAGTAAAAAAAAAAAAAAATCCAAAATTGCTGCCCTCATACCGCCACTTATGTGGAAAAATGAAAAAGTTATAGGTCAGCAAAATAGAGGGATTTTAAGCGCACTAATTTGGTTAAAAAGTTTGCGATTTTTTTTAAAGCGGTACATAAGAGTATGTAATCATGGGTATCTTTTTAATCGTATTGACCCACAGAATAAAGAAAACATGTCTATTTTAATGTAAAGTGTACACTATGAAAACGAAACCTTCCAAAATTAGCAAAATTGCTGTTTTCTTATCAATTTCCCTAATATAAAAGAGTTATGATTTTTAGAAGGCGAGGAGGAAAAAATTAAAACGAAAACGTAAAAATAAAATCTGAGTCCTTAAGGCACAAATGGGCTGAGTCCTTAAGGAGTTAAACATACCATCAATAAATATTGGAAAATTTTAACAACTGATGAAAAATATAGTAAAATATTCCAGCAGCGTCCACATTTCATATATAGAAAAGGAAAGCCAATTGCGGATCATTTAATTTGGGCAGATATTAAAAAGAAAAAAGCGTATAAACAGGCATTTCTTAAAACTAGAAAAGTAGGTACATTTCCTTTCAGGTCTTGTCAAAACTGTTCCTGTATTATAACGGGGATAAAATCATACCTCCCATGAGTGGTACTCCATTCCCGGTAAAAGGATGGTACACATGTGATACCAAACAGGTCGTGTATATGATCAAATGCCCTTGTGGCAATGTTTACATTGGGCAGACGTCACCGTCCATAAAAATAAGATTAAATTAACACAGAAGTGCCATTAGAAAATTCTTAAAAAAGAAAGCACGGGGTAAATCAGAGTTAAATTAAGATGAATTCGGAGAAACCAGCCTTGCCCGACACTTTAGTACATACCATCATCAGGCCAGTGACCTGAGGTGGATAATTGTGGAAGAAGTAGAAGGGGTTAATAGTATACAGATTAAGAGTCTGAACGCTCTGTTCCCACATGGGATTAGTGAACAATGCAATTTCAATGTTTTCTTGTAGGTACTAAATTGATGACCACAGTTTTTAATTGTATAAAACATCTTGTATCTTGTAAACATCTTGTATTACATATCTTGTATGTAATGTTGTACTGTTTTTAATTGCATATGTAAAGCACGTGAGAGTTTGTACGTATGTATTGTGGTGATGGGTGTGCACTGTTTAGATTTGGCAAAGGGGGCGGAAGCTCTTGAAACAAAGTCGTTGCTCACACAGTGAGCTCTCACTCCCAGGTGAACATGGAAGTTACCGGCAGGCTAGCAATCTAAAGGCTCCTGATGGAGTGAACTTGAGAAACTGCCTTACAAGTACTCTTTATAAAGAATTTCATTGCTCTGAGTGTGTCTAACGTCGAATGGATTATACTGGGGATTAGAGCCTCCAATTTACACACTGGCTACACCCATATTGTGTCTTATTATCCATCCCAGCTGTTGTTATCGGAAAATAGTCCAATGCTTACCTTCATTTTCTTAAATAATCAGAGTTATTTCCTGGAATGTCAAAGGACTCAGGTCGCCCCAAAAGTGTAGCATGGTGCTGCAGCATCTTAAGTCGCATTCTACTGATATCGCCCTACTACAGGAGACACATTTAGAGGAAGCCGATTTGATTTGGATGAGGAGATGGTGGGTAGGGAAAGTGGTTGGCTCCCCCTCAGTGGGTTGTAAGGCTGATGTCCTCATCTTGATACACAAGGCTTTTCAGCACAAGATCCTCTCTGATGTAGGTGATGTAACATGCTTTTGAGAACCCAATCTGGGGAATGTGAAATACTGAATGTATATGGTCCAAAAGGAGACAATCTGACTTTTTCAATCTATTAGCTGTTCAACTCCAACAAATTAACGCGATTTTAATGTTGAGGGTGGAAGATAGAAGGAGGAACAGACTTGGTGTTCGCTCTCAGGGAAGAAGCAGAGACACCACCCTTTGCGAATGGGCAACTTAGTTTGGGCTAGTTAATACATGGCGCCGGATGCACTCTGACTCCCGCGAGTATACGCATTTTCCTTCTCTCAGGATTCATGGTCCCGCATTGATGATGTTTTTGTTAACCTCTCACTTGCATCCCGGGTGTTGCTTAACCGCATTGCGGATCTAGTATTTTCCAACCATGCCCCTGTCATCCTTAATTGTGCACAGATTATATTTGGCGCTTCCCCCATGGGTTGGCGAGGGAAAATGAGTTCCGGCAATTGTTGAAACATTGGTAGCTGGAATATGAGTCCCATAATGCCTCTCCGGATATTGACCCTCAAGTGTTTTGGGAGGCGGCGAAAGCTGTGTTACAGGGCCGCATTATGGCACACACGTCCAAGTTGAAAAAATGCATTGCTCATCTGTTGAGAGAGAAAGGGGACATATTGCGGACGGCATACACAGCGTTCCTGAGGGAGATTACTAGACAGGCCTGGCAGCAGGCTTGGCTTGATTATGAATCTTAGATGGAGAAGAGGGATAGTATACATAGATCTTCCTTCAAGGTTTAAGTATGGCAATAAGCCGGGAAAATTGTTGGCTAAATTTGCTAAAGGCCCTTATTCACCTCTGTCGAATACTTCCAGATTCTTGCTCCCCAGTTTCCTCTCCCCCTTTGCAGGATTGGCTAACTGAGGCATGCTTGACCAAATTATCGGACGAAGAATTATCCACTCTGAACTCTGATGTTACTCTGGAGGAATTGCAGGCAGCTATTAAGTCTCTTCCACTGGGCAGGGCACTGGGGCCAGACGGTTTCTCCAGTGACTTCTATAAATCTCTTAACTCTCATAAACACGGCTTATATAAGAGTACTTCCAAAACCTGGTAAGGACCTTACCTCTCCTGATGGCTATAGGCCCATTTCCCTAATCAATGTAGATTTGAAACTGATGTTGAAGATCATGGCTGACCATCTGGCCGCGGTGCTGCCACGCTTGGTATCCCCTGCGAAAGTGGGTTTTGTCGGGGAGAGCGGTGGTGGCCAACATTAGAAAGATGTTAGCAATCTTAGATGATGTACAGATTCATCTAGTGCACCAATCCTTGCCCGCTATCTTATCATTAGATACCGAAAAGCGTGCGATGGGATTAGTTGTGGAGAATGTTAGATGCTGTGGGATTTACTGGGGCCTTTTTCACTTACGTGCACTCTCTGTATGTCTCTCCACTAGCGAGAATTTATCTCCCTGTTTTTTTTTTGTCTGCCCCCCTATATCCCCATAGGGGCACATGACAGGGCTGTCCCCTTTCACCCCTCCTATTTAACTTAGCTATTGAACCCCTCTAGGGTTTTGCAAACTGACCAGACGATTAAGGAGATAAAGGTCGGGTCTATGAAAGTGAAATCTGATTTTTTTGCAGATGATATTCTGCAATTTTTATCTGACCCTGTGGGTAATGTTGGGAGGGATTTTGAGATCTTATCACATTTTGGCCAAGCCTCGGGTTTTAACCCCTTAAGGACTCATGACGTACCGGTACGTCATGAGTCCGCTTCCGATCTATAACGCGGGGCCACGGGCTCTAACAACGGGTGGGACCCGTGGCTAATAGCGCGGCACTGATCGCAGTGCGGCGCGCTATTAACCCTTTAGACGCGGTGTTCAAAGTTGAACGCCGCATCAAAAGTGAAACCATGCCGGTTAGCTCAGGGAGCTGTTCGGGCATCCCGAACAGCTGCTGGACACGAGGAGGGTCTCCTACCTTGCCTCCTGGTGTCCGATCGCCGAATGACTGCTCACTGCCTGAGATCCAGGCATGAGCAGTCAAGCGGCAGAATCATCGATGACTGGTTTCCTATGAGAAACCAGTGATCAATGTAAAAGATCAGTGTGTGCAGTGTTATAGGTTCCTATGGGAGCTATAACACTGCAAAAAAAAATGTGAGAAAAAAAAGTGAATAAAGATCATTTAACCCCTCCCCTAATAAAAGTTTGAATCACCCCCCTTTTCCCATAAAAAAACCAGTGTAAATAAAAATAAACATATGTGGTATCGCCGCGTGCGAATTGTAAAAATATATTGTTAATTAAACCGCACGGTAAATGGCGTACGTGCAAAAAAATTCCAAAGTCCAAAATAGTGCATTTTTGGTCACTTTTTATATCATGAAAAAAGGAATAAAAAGCGATCAATAAGTCAATAAAGCGACCATACCCAGGAAAATAAAAAAGTTATAGGGGTCAGAAGAGGAAAATTTTAAACGTATACATTTTCCTGCATGTAGTTATGATTTTTTCCGTTTCGCCGTAGATTTTTGGGTAAAATGACTGATGTCATTACAAAGTAGAATTGGTGGCGCAAAAAATAAGCCATCATATGGATTTTTAGGTGCAAAATTGAAAGAGTTATGATTTTTAAAGGTAATGAGGAAAAAACAAAAATGCAAAAATGAAAAAACCCCGAGTCCTTAAGGGGTTAAGATTCATGCTACTAAAAATGTCATGTTAGATATTTAGGAGAGTTTAGGAGAGTTGCCCAGGAACAAATACGGGTCCCTATTAAGATATCCTCATCCTCCTAAAAATATATGGGGATACATATTGGTTGTCTCCCTAGCTCTTTATATTCTCTTAACTATAAGCCACTTTTTCAGAAAATCTTGACTAAACTCCGGAGATATATTACTCTCCAGCTCCCGTTTCTGGCTAGCTGTCATTTGCTTAAGATGATGAGCTTTTCTAAATTACTTTACCCAGCTCAAACCCTGCTGATATTGCTTAAACATAAAGATGTGGACATGTTGCAGAAAGAATTCACAAAGTTTATATGGGTGAATAAAAGGCCTAGGATTTCCTAGGAAACTAATGCTACCTAAACTGCAAGGAGGGATACATTTTCCTGATATTCACCAGTACAATTTGGCTTGTTTATTGCAACATGGTGTTGACTGGATAAGGGGGTCGAATGTATACTCTACTATAGACTTTGAGGCTCAGATGGTAGGGCCGTGGTCGTTAGGAGCCTTACTGCACACCCGATACGCAGCGTTACCGACCTTAGTGAAACACAGCATATTGTTGCATGACATTGTTTCTGCGTGGAAGGCTTGTCTGCTAGCCATGGGCCTGCCTTTTCAAATTAGTAAACACATGCCGTTATGGTCACATCCAGAATTTTTGGCGGGCTGTCAAAATGCTCTGTTTCGGGTGTGGAAGGAGGCGGGGGTGTCTTTAGTACATCATCTTTTGTATATAACTTGTAACAGACATGCTGTCATGTCTCTGTTGCCGGCGGGGCTGGGATCCGGATCGCGGGACGGGCCTGCAAACAAATCCCAGCCCGTCACTCACTCACCTCCCTCAGACACTGCCTCACTGTGTCCCTGTCCTCGTAGCACCGGTGTGCGTGCCTGCGCCTTCTTAGGAATGCTCGGACCTGACACCCATAACGTGGGGGGTGCACCATCTTGCTGGAAAAACTCAGGGAACATGCCAGGTCCGAGCATTCCTAGATGAACAGTTTCCTGGAAAGTGGATTGGTCATCGTGGGCCAGTTGAATGGCCCCTAAGGTCTCCCGATCTGACCCCCTTAGACTTTTATCTTTGGGCTCATCTGAAGGCAATTGTCTATGCTGTGAAGATACGAAACTACGGATACTGGAAGCCTGTGCTAGCATTTCTCCTGCGGTGTATATAGTAGTATATAGCAGTGTATACAGATACTGGAAGTCTGTGCTAGCATTTCTCCTGCGATGTTGCTATCAGTGTTTGACGAGTGGGAGAAGAGGGTTGTATTGACAATCCAACACAATGGGCAGCACATTGAACACATTTTATAAGTGGTCAGAAACTTGTAAATAACTCATGAAAGAATAAAGTTACATTAAAACCAAGCACATCATTGTTTTTCTTGTGAAATTCCCAATAAGGTTGATGTGTCACATGACCCTCTTCCTATTGAAAAAACTAAAGTTGGATTCAAATGGCTGACTTCAAAATGGCTGCCATGGTCACCACCCATCTTGAAAAGTTTCCCCCCTCACATATACTAATGTGCCAAAAACAGGAAGTTATTATCACCAACCATTCCCGTTTTATAAAGGTGTATCCATATAAATGGCGCACCCTGTACACTATACTGGAGCACACTACACTATACTGGAGCACACTACACTATACTGGAGCACACTATACTATACTGTACACTACACTATACTATATTGGACACTACACTATACTATACTGCAGCACGCTATACTATACTATACTGCAGAATAGCTCTACTTTTTGTAAATATATCCCAATGTCATCTCCCTGATCTCCTGTGATACAGCAGAAGAATAAAACATAAAAAACTGATATGGGTCTTGGCTGTCATCTTCTTTCTCTTGAAATCTGGGTCCTGGCCTATAATTCACCTGTGTTGGACAATCTAATTTTAGTGTCAGCCTAAATCTATTTTTGTTACAGGTGATGCTTCCAAGTCTAGATAACATACAGCATGCCATACACCATTTAGTAGAGACAACACTGGAAGTAAGCCGCGGTGTCTATCAGTGGGAGAAGTGGAAGGTGCCAGAAGTTACTTCTGTTCAAGAGTTTTCAGGTTTACCTGGTATTATTTCTGGGCAGCAAAAAAAGGCAGAAGAAGGTATGTATTATAGTAGTGATCATTTCACTGATATTTCTTAGTCACTTAAAGAGCATTTTCACATTTAGATATCATTTGTGAATATAATAAAAAAGCGCTTCAGAGTCAGTACTTCCCATCAGTAAATTGGTGATGTGAAAAACAAGATTAAGGGTGCATTCACACCACGATTTTTAATACGGTTCCCGTATACGGTTTCCGAATAGAAACGCATCGCACAAAAACCTGATCAAACAGTATTAAAATGTATGTAACCGTATACGGGAACCGTATTGAAAAATCGTGGTGTGAATGCACCCTAAGAGTGTGGGTAACTTCAGCAATGGATCTGACCAACTAGTTATCAACAATAAATACTATAATGTTTCTTCAGAACCATAACAAGATAAGTAATATCACTTGACGCCTCCAGCAGAATAGTGAATGCAGCTCTGGAGTATAATGCAGGATATAACCCAGGGTTAATACTGGATAAGTAATGGAATGATTTGCCCATAACAACCAATCATAATCACTGTACCAGAACTAGTTAAGACCTAACCTGATCTGTTATTGGTTACTGTAGGCAAACACAGTTTTTCCTCAAGCACGGTCCTCAAGTACCCCCAACAGGTCATGTTTTCTGAATTTCCTTAGTCTTTCACAGGTAATATAATTATTGTCAGTGAATCAGGCATCACCACAGTTATGTCACCTGTGAAAGACCAAGGAAATCCTGAAAACATGACCTGTTGGGGGGTACTTGAAGACCGTGCTAAGACAGATTGATAAATCAGGGCCAGTGACTCTGCCAGAATAATAGTGATTACAGCTTTGGAGTTAACTACTGGATATACCTCCGGTTCAGTACAGGATAAGTAATATAATGTATGTACTCAGTGACCTCACCAGCAGAATAGTGAGCACAGCTCTGGAGTATAATACAGGAAATAACTTATGATCAGTACAGGATAAGTAATGTATGTAAATAGTGACCTCACCAGCAGAGTAGGGAGTACAGCTTTGGGGTATAATACAGGATATAACTCAGGATAAGTAATGTAATGTATGTGCACAGTGACCTCACCAGCAGAATAGTGAGTCCAACTCTGGAGTGAGGTTGGGTGTGTCTGTGCTCCTGTGACTTCCAGCAGATTCCAGAGAAGCAGAGAATCCATCAGAGAAGCAGAGAATCCATCAGATAAACCGCCCCCCCCCCCCCCACCCATATGTGTGTGGAAGAATCCTGGGTAGGGTTTCCTTCTTTGGAGCCCCAGGAATCCAGGGCTTCATCTCCCACCCCTCATACTCAGCAGGTGGGGTGTGTGAGCGACCATGCTACGGCCAGTAGCAATGTGGGGCCCCATCCCCAGCTGGGAGCTGCAAAGCTTCCAGCAGAAGTGTATCCAGGAAAAGAAGCTCTTCTAGGCAGAGGAGTTGAGTGAAGGCATCTAACTCTGGTTCCTCGGAACCCCAGCAATGGGGGGGGGGGGGGGGTGAGGGGGCCAAGAGAATCCCTGGCACATTTTGGATCCAGAATTAATGCAAAGATGGCACAGAATGAACAGCTCGGCAAGCAGCTTCGAAGCCTTAGAGAGGAGCGAAAGTTTGCAAGCTATCAGGCAAATCATGCAGCTTAGACCAAGAGGGCAGCATTTTCTGCTAGAGTGAAAACTCTGAAGAAAGAAGTGGAGAATCTGGTGCGGATACGATCTGACATTGTGGAAGGTGCCGGCATATTAAGTGAGAAACTTCTGAAGACTATTTCTCCAGCATGCGGGTCTCCAGAGAAGAAAGCCACCAAGATGACTGCCAGAGTGAGGAAGAAGAGATGGAGGAGGGTGAAAGAGGTGAGAAGGGCGATGTGAGTGAGTGGGATATGGAAAAGGGTTCTGTGTGTGCCACCACTGTTACCCCTGACCCCCCACTTTCCCTGAGTGCAGACTATGTGAACCCGGCTAAGGTGACGTTACCTCCCTCCAGTGAGGATGAGAATGAGGATGGCAGTGACTGCAGTGATGGCAGCGGCTTGGCATGGGGTGGCTTGCAGGCAATTGTTATGCAGGAGTCTCCCACCCGTCTAGAAAACTTTTCTTTTGGAGAAGATTTGGGCCCAGAGGAGAAGAATAAAAGAGAAAAGGGCAAGAAAAGAAAGAAAACAGAAGAACAAGTGAAGTTTGTTTTTCCTCCTCTTCAGCAACCTGGGCTGGCTGAGAAGCCGGTCCAGGGTGCTGAGTCCCCCAATCTGCCAGTCCCCATTTCTGTAGTGGAGCAGGGCCAGTATGGGGGATACAGTAGTGTACCCAAAATGGCTGTGGGTGCTATAGAAAAAAAAATGCAGTCTCCTGTGTGGGGGGAGGGTATCCAAGCACCAGAAAATGGTGTCATTCCCCTAGTTGAAGTGGGAGGTACAGGTCCTGGTGCTGCAGAGTACTTCCTGTGAGGGGGGGGTGAGGGAGTGTCCCGGCGCCGGACCTTGTTGGTTCATGGGTCGGTCCCCAGTTCTGATGCTGCGTGGCATTCCCTTGTGAAGAGGGAGGTTCCGTGCGCATCAGCTGCAGTAGGCGGGGCGGGAGTGCGTCCGAAGGGACAGCTCCCGCCAAAATCTATGGCGGCGTGCGAGGCCACCCATTCCGGAGGCAGGGCCTGTGTCTGTGCCCCAGGAGACTGGACAGAAGAGCTCTGCAGCACCGATCCTTAAACCGGAAACCCTTATACGTGGCGTAATAGACCTAGCCAGCCCAGCCTGTAACACCAAGGGAGAGTGCAGCCAAGAGTAAAAGTGAGAACAAAAATGTGAATAAAAATGGTAATGTGCAGAATGTGAGTTATGGTAGTGTGCATGGGAGGAGTTGTAGTAGCAGTGTGGATGGGGGTGTGCAAGAGGAGTCCAAGAGAGGGGTGCAAGTGGAGTGCAAGAGGGGTGCAGAGTGCAAGAGAGGGGTGCAAGTGAGGTGCAAGAGAGGGGTGCTTGTAGTATTCATGAGAAGGGTGCAATTGAAACGCAGGCAAGGAGTGGTAGTGGAATGCCAGAGAGAGGTTTGGTGGCTGACACTTCAGTTAAGAATAAGGGTCCTGGTTAAGTGTCTAGGTAAGGTTCTGATTCAAAAGACCCCCGGTAGTGGCTGCTTCTCCTAGAAGCTATGCCAGCGTCACTGCCGGGGGATCATCTCCGTCTGGCTCTGGGGGTCACTTGCAATAGTGCCTCCTGGAGGCTCTACGTAGGGGAGACTATCCAGGTAGAGAGGAGGGGTGAGGTTGACCTGTCTTTTTGGATAGAAAGAAATGGCTTAGGTTCTTTCCGAGAACAAATTGGGAAGGTGGTCTGGTCCCTCCCAACATCTGGGCAGGAAAGTGGCCATAGGAATGTGGTCCATTTAGTGTGGAGGGGCGAAGATGCGTGTCCTCCTTGGGGTAAGGTGGTTGAGCTCCTCCTCCAGATGGAATTCAGGGCAAGTGACATCTTTGCCCTGATCCACCCCTACGGTACTTCTGAGTTTGACACCAGCTTCGTTTGGCCATAGGGTTTGGAACTCTTCTGGTCGAACTATGAGGCGGTGAAAAGTGAGCCCGGCAGGTGGTATTTCACCGTAAAGGCAATATCCCGTCAGAATTTGGCCAAGAAAGGGACTGGTTTGACACGTAACGAGTCATTATCTTGTTATGACATCATGACTTAGTTCAGCCGATATCGGGATGTGACGGACATGCCAAAAAAGAAGTATGACAAACATGGGATCTGGTCTAGGGCCTGGTCTTTTTCCATGAAACTGAAGCATTCGGGGAGCACTGTTGCCCACATCCCATCAGCTGATTTTCTTGGGAGAGACAGAATCCAAATTTTCTACCAGGGGCAGCCCAAGGTCTGTCACAGGTGTGGCAGCCCCACTCACTTTAGCGCAGCCTGTACTTTGCAGGTCTGTGTTCTGTGTGGTGGGGTATATGATCTTGCTGCATCCTGTAGGCAGATCAGGTTTCATCTGTGTGGTGTCTTAGGACACCCTTTCAGCCGTTGTCCAAGTGCTTTTGCTGTGCAACGGTCACCTTGGCTGGGGAGAGCAGTAATGTTGCTTCAGCTGGGGAGGGCACGAGTGTGGGTGAAGGTGCAACAGAGTCAGTGAGGAGGAAAAGTCCCGCCAAGCTGAGACGGCAGGCTAATCGGAGAAGGAGCAGGGAATTGGAGAGTTCCCATGTGGCAGGGATAGCTTCTGGCCCTGCTCCAAAGGTTAGTCCTGAAACTGCTGAGGCCCTGGGGGAGAATGTGCTGGAAGAGGAAATGGGGAGAATCTGTAGAGAAGAGGGCAGCAAGGCCGATCTTTCCGATTCCTCCCACTATGAAAGTGGGGGAGCCTCCAGAGGGAATTGGGCCCTTTCCTGATGGGGCAGTTTCCTCAGGGGATTGGGCCAAACAAGATCCAGGCGGCGATGGGGATTCTAAAATGGACCAGTCAGAGTCCAAAAAAAGGTTAAAAGACAAATGAGGGATGAGGGGTAAAGAAGAAACGAGAAATTAGGGGGTTAGAGCCATCTAACTTAATCACCCTAACTTAACTCACCCCATTGACGCTTGCATCTATTAACTATGCCAGCATAAACTCGGATTTGTAGCCTTTGATTTTCTCGGCCGTGTTGAAGCCAACATTTTCTTTTTACAGGAGACCAGGTTGTCAGATCTAGCCTCTCTGGTTAAAGCCAGAAGAGAGTGGAGGCGCCATCCCACCCACTGGTCTCTTGCGGCTGAGCCGTATAGTGGGGTGGCGGTCCTTTTTACCGTTTCGGTTAAATGCAGATGGGTTATTGAGTTAGAAATGGGGAGGTGCCTGATCTTGGATGTCCTCATGAAGGGATAGGAGCTTCGGCTCGTTAACATCTACACCCCACAAACAAACTGGGGCCGTAAAGATCTCTTTATGAGAATTAAGCCCTTTATTTTTACAAGCCGACAGGTGATCTTTGGAAGGGATTTCAATAATGTCATGAGATCCCAAGATAAGAGAAGCTCCAATGATCGGTTGGTTTATGATAGCATAGCTCTCAACAGTATAGTTAGGGAAGCTCGCCTAGTTTTATTTGAAGGAGGAATCCATGTCTTCCACAGTGTCCATGGTTGATGTGGAGTTGAGGTGGAGTTCGTGGTGTGAAATGTTCAAGAAGCGGGTTGCAGGGTTCTTCCGCCAGCTCTCGAGCCTTAGGTGCCTGAACAGGTATCACCTGATCAGGGTATCAGGGTCTGATGAGGAAACTCGAGCTTCTTGTCTTGACTGGAGGTACCTGAGAGGATATCTCCAGAGTGAAGTCCTTGCTGATGACGTGTCAGTAAGATAGGCACGCATCTCTGGTTTTTGAGAGGAATTTCGGGAAGTACAGCTTGCCCGACTCTTAGAGAAACTGTAAGATGTCAGTGAGTAGTAAGATCATCTTGGGACTGATTGATAATACGGGATCTCTGAATCGGTCCAGATCAGGGATCCTGGGGGTCGTCCGATCCTTCTACTTGCACCACTTGGGAAGGAAGGATCTGGATCGAGACAGGATGTCCATTTTCCTGGCTGAAACCATTCCAGGTAGACCGCTCTCTTGGTGTTTTGGCAGAAGAATCAGGGAAGAGGAAGTGAGACTGGCGATCGAGGGGCTTGCCCCTAAGAAGTCGCCAGGTTCAGATGGCTTAACATTTGAGTAGTACAAGACCTTTAAGGAGTCTTTAGCTCCCCTCTTGACTGAGGTATTCAATGAGTGTCTCTCCTCGGGCACTCTGCCGAAGTCAATGAGGAGGTCAGCCCTGATTCTTCTCTCAAAGGGTAAAGATCCGAACCGTATTGAGAATTTGGGGACCATAGCTCTTCTCAATACGGACAGGAAGCTTCTCGCCAAGATACTGTTTAATCGGCTGGTGAAGTTGGCACCCCGGCTCCTTTCGGGGCTCAGCACTGCTCGGTCCCAGGCCGCAACACCTTAAGTGCTGTTCTCTGTGTCCGGGAGGCAGTGGAGCAGAGTAGTGCAGGTCTCTGGAAGGAGTACATGCTGTCCTTGAACTAGGCCAAATCATTTGATCGGGTGAACCATGAGTACCTTAGGTCCGTTCTTCTGAGATATGGTTTACCAAGTACTTTTGTTAATTGGCTTAAGATCTTGTATGTAGGGGCAGAGAGTTTCCCACTTGTGAACAGTTGGTCTGACCGCTCTTTTGAGGTGGGGTCTGGAGTCCGTCAGGGTTGACTTTGAGCAGGTTATCGTCCAGAGAGTAGTGGTGTACGCTGATGATGTCGGCCAGGATGATTATCCCACCAAAACTGGGATGTAAGCTCCAGGATGCCACTCAGAAGGTGGACCAGTGGAAACCTCTGGTCAGAAAGGGCTTCTCCGTGAGTACTCTCCTGCAGGGAATGGTTTTGGCCTTTCTTCCAGGAATGGGAGAGAGGAGGGCAAGTGAAGGACCTCCTTACGCCGAATGGATATTTTCCGGCTTACGCTACCCCGACTCTGAAGGTGATATGTCGGTGGGGTCTGGGAATGTGGCGAGATCAGGACCCAGTCAAGGCAGTTCCTTGACAAATGGGTTCTGTTGACCCAATTGCAGAAGCCTCTGGCGGTCAGGGACTGCCCAGGTCGGGATCTCAGGGTGGGGTTGTATCTTTTAAACACGAAAAGGATCCCCCAGAAGTTTTGGGACTTGGCCTGGCGCTGCCTTCAGCAGAAATTATATGTGAGGGACAATTTGAAGTGTAGGAGATCTGATGACCAGGGATGTCCCAGAGAAGAGTGTGTGGACATGCTGGAAAGCATGGACCACTTCATGCTTCATTGTCACTTTAATATAGGGGTTTACGACCGAGTGGGCACTTCCATAGGCTGCAGTCAGCCTATACCCTTCTATCTTTTACATTTCAGATAAAGCTGAATTTATGTAGACATTTGGAAGTATTTAGGGTGAATTTGTTTAGGCTGGAGTTCCATTAAGGTTTTTCAGTCAAAAACGCCCCCCCCCCCCCCCCCCCCAAAATAAAATAAATAAATAAATAAAAAAACGCCCATTCTGCCGCACAGTGTTTTTTTTTTTTTGTAATCCTCTTGGCGTTTTTCAGCTATTTTGAGCTCCCTGGCAGTTTTTTTTAAAACGACCTCTTGTTGAGACCTTGGCGTTTATTCTGGAAAAACTTGGCATTTTTATCCAATAGAAGTCTATGGGAGGGAAAAAACACCAAAAAAGAAAAAAAAAAACATGTAGGTTTTAACATTGGCGTTTTTGCGGGCAGTTTATATATATATATATATATATATATATATATATATATATATTTATATATATACATATATGGATATATATATTTTTTTTTTTTTTACTTTAGCGATCCAAAAAAGAGGATGGATTTATTTATTATTTTTTTTTTTTATCGTAGGTTGCCAGTAAAAAATAAAATAAAAAAGAAACAGTAGGGATGGAAAAAATTGTAGGGAACGGAATTTATATTTGTTTATAAAGAAAGTTTTTATTCATTTTCAATCAGGGAGCAATTTATGTGAGGCTGTAACACTCACGTTTCTGAAGACAGGAACTCCAATGTATATGGATCCGCTGGACCTGTGTGGCAGACGACTCGGACTGTACCATTGAGCGGAGTCTAAGGTGCCGCTGGTTTTTACCAGAGCCCGCCGCAAAGCTGGATGGATTTGCAGCCACTGGCGACACCCAGGTCGCTACCCCTGGTACGGCTCGACCACACAGGCGGCTGAGGAGATGCGAGGCACAGGAGGTATAAGGCAACTCATAATCTGGATAGCAGAAGGTCAGGGCAGGAGGCTCAGTACCGTAGGCAGGATGTAGCAGGAGGTCAATAGGCAGGCGGCAGAAGAACAAGGTCAAGTCACAAGAGCAAGAGATCTGGTACACGGCAAGGCAATACAGTGGAACGCTTTCACAAAGGCACAAGGCAACAAAGATCCAACAGAGAACTGAGGAGGGTGGAGGAATTTATAAATAAGCCACAGGTGGATTACACTAATGAGCCTACTGGCCCTTTAAATCTTAAAGCTCTGGTGCGACCTAAGGGAGGGGGACATGCACGCCGGAGCAGAGAGGCAGATGCAGGAGAAACACCCAGAGAGTGACGGACTGGGGCTCGCATGCGGGCGCGTCCCACGATGCGAGTCCCAGCCCCGTCGGCAGCAGAAGGTAAGGGGACCAATCACTCATGGCCAGCAGGTGTGGCCAGAGCGCATAACGTAACAGAGACAGGGACATACAAATGTAGCCGGCAATATTAAAAATGGATAAAGGAGCCATTTAATTGTAAAAATAATAATTATATTTTGTTGAACGTTTTATTAAAAATGTATTTTAATTATGTGTTTTATGTGTGTGTGATTTTTATTACTTTTAAACATTCTCTTTTGCTGGGACCTGTACTACCTGTACTATTAGATAGAACGTAGCGGGTGTCACTCCTGTCACCCATTGCAATAGTCCTTTACACTATGGAGAAGCGGGCGGCACAGCCGCATTTCTCCACACCCTTTCCCGCACTTTACTCTGTGATGTAGAGTTCTCTTCCCATCACTGATTCATATTTGGCACAGAATAAATGAATCTGTAATGTGAAGAGAACAGTGCCCGAGAGCAGAGAAGTGCGGTCTTGTTGCCGCTTTCTATAGATTATAAAGAACGATCGCAACAGGTGTCAGGAGTTACACCTGCTGCGATCTGTCTATTAATGCAGGTACTCTAATTCCCAGCATGGATCAGAGTGTGCTCCATGTTGGGAGCAGTAGTACTGGCAGTAATGGATAGATCACAGTGGGTGTCACTCCTAACACCCATTGCGATCGTCCTTTAACTTTCTGAGATGTGGAGTGGCTGTCTGCCGAGCTCTGCATATCTGCACTGTACACCCGTCCAGAGATGTGAATATAAATTCACATCACTGATTCATATTTGCCGCTCAGAGCGGTGATTGGCCGGCAACATCAGGCCAATCACCGCTCATAGCAGCAAATATGAATCAGTGATGTGAATTTCTATTCACATAACTGGCCGACCGTATACAGCAGAGATGCGAAGTGCAGCAGACAGCTGCTCCGCATTTCAGGAATATAAAGGAGAATCGCAACAGGTGTCAGGAGTGACACCCAGGGGGATCTGTCCTTAGTGCAGATACTACAGCTCCAAGCATGGAACAGTTCCATGCTGGGAGTAGTAGTAGTACCTGAATGATGTCTCAAATACAAAGAAAAAAGTTTAAAAGTAATAAAAAACACACATAATAACATAATAAAACACATAATTTAAATACATTTTTAATAAAAAGTTTACCAAAATTAATAAAAAAAAATATTATTGTTATCATTTCATGTCTTCTTTATATATTTGTAATATTGCCGGCTACATTTTTATGTCCCTGCCCACTTTCATAAATTGGTCCCTGATTGAAAAATTTATAAAAATTTCGTAATAAAAAATATAAATTTAGTTCCCTACAATTTTTTCCATCCCTACCGCATAATTTTTATTTATTCATTTTTTTGGGTACCCAACAAAATTCTAAAAAAAATGCCCTCAGGGAAACTGCCAAAGGGGCCAAAAGGCAATTTTCACACAAAGGTAAAAACGGCAGATAAAATTGCCAGAAAATACACCAAAACGCAGGGGAAATCAGTGGCAGTTTTTCTAGTGTTTATTCTGGCGTGGTTTAGCCTAAAAACTCAAGACAAAAACCTCAGTGGAATCCTAGCCTTAGTCTAGGCTAAGGCTAAGTTTCCACTTGTTTTTTTGTGTGCGTTTTTCCACACAAAAAAAGGCAAAACGGCCCTCATGGTGTCTTTTCATTGTTATGTTAGCTGTAAATCAAAGAGAAATCGCTAAATTCTTTTTTCCCTTTGTATTTTTCAGTTTGGTGTTTTTTTTTTCATTCTTTTGGCGTTTTTTCACTCTTTTTTGGCGTTTTTCAGCTCCTTGGCGGTTTTGCTAAGTTGCAGCATGTTGAGCCTATGGCGTTTTTTCCCTGAAATCATGGCATTTTGCTCCCATAGAAGTCTATGGGAGTAAACAGATGCCAAGAAAAATGACATGTGTGTTTTTGCAGGCGGTTTTAATTCTTTTTTGGACTTTAGCGATCCAAACAAGGGATGGAGATAACTTTTTCTATTAAAATTGTATTTAACAACATTTTAATTTTTTAGAACAAATTTTTTTTTATACATTTTTAAACTGCAATCAATTTATGTGGTTGGGCAGGGAACTAAAATTGTACCCGACAATAATAAAAATTTAGAAAGGGGCCATTTAAGTGTAAAACTAATATATTTTTTTATGATTAATTTTGTTAAACTTTTTATTAGTAATGTATTTTAATAATGTGCTGAATAAAGTGTGTGTGTGTGTTTAACTTTTCCATGATGGGAGTAGTAGTACCCGTACTAATTGACAGATTGATCCTCCTGTATAATGTATAGATGTGGGCGGCCTGGCGGCCACTCTTCTATGGTCCCCTGCACTGCCGTAGATATACACCTATTCATATTTCCTGCAGAGAGCTGTGATGCTGGATGCTGTCAGATATGTAGACAGTTCTCCTTACTGCAGCAGGAAATTGCATGTTTAAAAGCTGAGATGTTTAAATTATCTGTTAAACAAACTCAGGCTGGGACTGCTGCAATCCACTGCCACAGAGGACCCCTAGAAATGGCAGATGGGTTACTGTAGGTTCTGGAAGACTTAGAGTTGTGGATAGAAGACATATTCTACAGTCTGTGGTTCTCCATTATTCATTAGCAGCACTCTCAGAATGTAAGGGCATCATGGATATTGGCTCAAGCACAGAGGTTGAGGAACCATCGACTCCTATGTCTAATGTATGCAAGACTGCAGCCAAGGACAAAAAAGATAAAGTGAAGTCTGAAAGGAAGCAGCTATTGTTGGGTTATTCAATCATAAGAAATGTGGAGCTTAAGGAAAATTGTTTTGTGAGATGTCTCCTGGTTGCTACTGCTAGAAGAGATAGAAAACGTATTCTTAATATTGTTAAGCAAGCAAAGCAGGAAGGGGACGTGGATTTTTGGCCATCTAGGGACAAATGACCTGACTTGCGATGAAGTTTCAGAGGTGAAGGAATCTTTTATCACACTTGGTAATGATGTACAGGATTTTGCATCCACTGTTTCATTTTCTGAAGTTCTGCCTGTGCATAATGTTCAGAATGATAGACAGAGGCGCATTAAGGAGTTCAACTTATGGCTTAGTAAATGGTGTCAAGAGCAAGGATTTGGCTTTGTGTCTCATGATAGCTCTACTTGGAATAGTAAGGAACTGCACAAAAAAGATGGTTTGCATCTTTCTCTGAAAGGAACGAATGTACTCAGTGAACAATTCCAAGAATTTGCTAAGGAGTATTTAAACTAGGAAGGGGTGGGGGCGGGGGGCAAAATACTGAAAATCCATGAGTCCAATAATGCCAGAACATGTCAGTAGCACAGAGGTTAAGAAACGACAAGCTCTTAGTCCTGTCTACAAATGCTCGCAGTTTAGGTAATAAAATCAATGAACTTGGGTCAATAATGCAAAAACAGACTTTTCAAAAATGAGATTAGTCATAAATGAGTCCCTATCAGACTGGAACAGATTACATGGAGTCCAGGAGAAATGGGACTACTTAACCCCTTTCTTGCACTTTAATTTTTTCCTCCTTACCTGTAAAAAATCATAAATATTGAAATTTTGCACCTAAAAATCCATATGATGGCTTATTTTTAGCGCCACCAATTCTGCTTTGTAATGACATCAGTCATTTTACCCAAAAATCTACGACGAAACGAAAACAAAAATCATTGCGCGACAAAATTGAAGAAAAAACACAATTTTGTAACTTTTGTTTTGGGGGCTTCCTTTTCTACGCAGTACATTTTTCGGTAAAAATTTGACCTTCTCTTTATTCCGTAGGTCCATACGATTAAAATGATATCCTACTTATATAGGTTTGATTTTGTCGTACTTCTGGAAAAAATCATAACTACCATATTTATCGGCGTATGACACGCACTTTTAAAAATTAAATTTAAGGCAAAAAGTCTGCCTGCGTGTTATACGCCGATAAATCTTCTGGTCACAGATTTAAAGCGGCCGCAGCAGTGTCTGCTTGTTAAGTATTAACAGCACGGCCGCGGCCACTTTAAATCAGTGACCAGCGGCGTCTCCTCCCCTCACTGTCACTTGTTTTCTCCCGCACAATCCACAGGTACTGGTGGATAGTGCCGGAGACGCTGATTAAAATGAGCCCTACCTTGTCCGGATCTGCCCTACCTTTTAATCAGCGTCTCCCGCACTATCCACCAGTACCTGTGGATAGTGCGGGAGAAAACAAGTGACAGTTTTACTTTTCATTTTCCCTACCTCCCCCCTCCCTCATCATTCCCCCTTTTCCCTGTTTTTATAGTTTTGTTTATTTTCCTTACCTGGCTGCACTTCGGCAGGTCAGGTAAGGTGGGGGGTCTTGCGGGCAGTGAAGCAGGTGAGTGACGTCCTCTGCCGGCTTCTCTGTGCGGCATCACTGACATCACTTTTCATTTCCTGTAGTCGCCGCCGAAAAGTGACATCCCTGATGGCGCGCAGAGGAGTCGGGAGAGGACGTCACTCATCTGCTTCACTGACCGCAGCCCGCAAGACAGCCGAAGCGCAGACAAGTAAAGAAAGGGGAAGAGTGGTCTTCAACCTGCGGACCTCCAGATGTTGCAAAACTACAACTCCCAGCATGCCCGGACAGCAGTTGGGGATGGGGGGATGATGAGACGGGGAAATGATGAGGGGGGGTGATGGGGGGATGAGACAGGGGGAAATGATGGGGGGGGGAATGAGGGGGGGGATGATGAGACAGGGTGGGGGGATGATGAGGGGGGAATGATGGGGACATGATGAGACAGGGTGGAAGGATGATGAGGGGGAATGATGGGGGACATGATGAGACAGGGTGAGGGGATGATGAGGGGGGGAATGATGGGGGACATGATGAGACAGGGTGGAGAATGATGAGACAGGGGGAAATGATGAGGGGGGAATGATCGGGGACATGATGAGACAGGGTGGGGGGATGATGAGGGGGGAATGATGGGGGGACATGATGAGACAGGGTGGGGGGATGATGAGGGGGGAATGATGGGGACATGATGAGACAGGGTGGAAGGATGATGAGGGGGAATGATGGGGGACATGAGACAGGGTGGGGGATGATGAGACAGGGGGAAATGATGAGGGGGGGAATGATGGGGGGCATGATGAGAAAGGGTGGGGGATGATGAGACAGGGTGGGGGATGATGAGGGGGGAATGATGGGGGAAATGATGAGACAGGGAGGGGGATGATGATACAGGAAATTGATGAGGGGGGGATGATGGGGGACATGATGAGACAGGGTGGGGGGATGATGAGGGGGAATGATGGGGGACATGATGAGACAGGGTGGAGAATGATAAGACAGGGGGAAATGATGAGGGGGGAATGATCGGGGGCATGATGAGACAGGGTGGGGGCATGATGAGACAGGGTGGGGGGATTATGAGGGGGGAATGATGGGGGAACATGATGAGACAGGGTGGGGGATGATGAGAGGGTGGGGGGATGATGAGGAGGGGAATGATGGGGGACATGATGAGACAGGGTGGGGAATGATGAGACAAGGGGAAATGATGAGGGGGGGAATGATCGGGGGCATGATGAGACAGGGTGGGGGCATGATGAGACAGGCTGGGGGGATGATGAGGGGGGAATGTAGGGGGGACATGATGAGACAGGGTGGGGGGTTGATGAGACAGGGTGGGGGGGATGATGAGGGGGGAATTATGGGGGGGACATGATGAGACAGGGTGGGGGATGATGAGAGAGGGTGGGGGGATAATGAGGGGGGAATGATGGGGGGGACATGATGAGACAGGGTCGGGGGATGATGAGGGGGGAATGATGGGGGGACATGAGACAGGGTGGGGGATGATGAGACAGGGGGAAATGATGGTGGGGGGAGGCACTAAATGCTTAATGTCTGTATGGCTAGTGGTGGTCTATGACAGGGGGAAATGATGAGACATGGGGGGATGATGACACATGGGGGGTGGCGATGAGAGGGGTAAATGTGGCATAGGGACTGATAAAAGGGAAGGAATGATGTGGCACTGGAGGGGACAGAACCAAACTGAGGTGCAAAAGAAAATGAAGTTGGTGGGGATGATGTGGCATTTAGTCCAAGTCATTTATTTAACATTTTATTTTTTTTAACTAAAATTTCCCTGTTAAAATGGGGGTGCATGTTATACACCAGAGCGTGTTATACGCCGATAAATATGGTACATGCAGGAAAATGTATATGTTTAAAATTGTCATTTTCTGACCCCTATAACTTTTTTTATTTTTCTGCATAATGGGTGTGTTCTGAGGGCTCATTTTTTGCACCGTGATCTGAAGTTTTTAGCGGTACCATTTTTGTATTTATCAGACTTTTTGATCGCTTTTTATTCATTTTTTCATGATCTAAAAAGTGACCTTTTTTTTGCCAATGTTATAGCTCCCATATGGGGACTATAACACTGCGCACACTGATCTCTTACATTGATCACTGGTTTCTCATAGGAAACCATTGATCAATGATTCTGCCGCTTGACTGCTCATGCCTGGATCTCAGGCACTGAGCAGTCATTCGGTGATCGGACAACAGGAGGCAAGGGACCCTCCTGCTGTTCTACAGCTGTTTGGGATGCCGCGATTTCACTACGGCGATCTCAAACAGCCCTCTGAGCTAGCCGGGGGTAGCTTAGTTTCACTTTAGACGTGGCGATCAACTTTGAACGTAGCATCTAAAGGGTTAATAGCGCACGGCACCGCGCTCAGTGTCGCACGCTATTAGCCACTGGCCCCGGCCGTTGCTAGGTGCCGGGCCCGACCCTCTATGACGCGGGGCCACGCCGTGGCCCAGCGTTATAGAACGGGAGCGGACTCAGGACGTACCGGTACGTCCTTGGTCCTTAACCCCTTAAGGACGGACCCATTTTTTTAAATTTGACATGTATCACTTTAAATGGTAATAACTTCAGAACCCTTTTTATGAGCAGAGCAATTCTGAGATAGTTTTTTCGTGACATATTGTACTTTATATAGGTGGTGCATTTTTGTTGACACATGCAGCATTTTTTGTGAAAAACTTCAAAATGAATGAACAGGATGAGAGCGCTCCCCCTGTCAACATCATATATGCATAGGATTGATCATGGCATCTAGGGGGTTAATGCTGCCGGGACCGGCGTGATCACGGCTCCGGCAGCTTTGGCGGGACTCCGGCGGTAATTAACAGCCGGGTCCTTACGTCCAATTGCGCGAACGTGTCGGATGATTGGACGTATGCATACATCCTATAGCAGGAAGGGGTTACATAGTTACATAGTTAGTATGGTTGAAAAAAGACATACGTCCATCAAGTCCAACCAGGGAATTGAAGTGAAGGGTGTAAGGGGATAAGGGGAAGGTATGTAGTTTTATAATTCTGCATAAGCATTAATGTTATTTTGTTCCAGGAATGTATCTAACCCTGTTTTAAAGCTGCTAATTGTTCCTGCTGTGACCAGTTCCTGAGGTAGACCGTTCCATAAATTCACAGTCCTCACGGTAAAGAAGGCGTGTCGCCCCTTTAGACTAAACCTTTTCTTCTCCAGACGGAGAAAGAGGTTAAAAGACGCATTATTGAATGCAACAGATAATTGCATTAGACTTGCCAGTAAAAGCAGAAAAAGGAAGAGTCCACTGTGGTACTTAGCAGAAGTGGCCAAAATCATAAAAAACAAAAAGCTAGCATTTATTAATTATAAAACAACCCAGAGCAATGAAGATAGGGAAATCTACAAGACTAGGCAGAAAGAGGCCAAGCACGTTATAAGCGCAGGCAGAAGAAAAACTAGGTCAGTCTGTGAAAAAAGGGGATAAGACATTCTTCAGATATATAAATGAAAAAAGGAAATTAAAACAAGTAATAACTAAATAAAAAACAAAGGAAGGAAGGTATGTTGAAGAGAATAAAGGGCTAGCCGACTGCCTTAATGAATACTTCAGTTCCGTTTTTACAGAAGAAAAAGAAGGGAAAGGACCTCTATTAGGGAGGAAGACTAATAAATTGTTTGATGCATGTGTCTTTATAGAGGAAGAGGTTCTACATTTGCTGTCTAAAGTGAAGACAAATAAGTCACAGGGGCCTGATGGGATACACCCAAAATTATTAAAAGAGCTTAGTAGTGAGCTCGCTAAACCTTTAACAGATTTATTTAACCAATCAATGGTAACAGGAGTCATCCGGGAAGATTGGAAATTAGCAAATCTTGTGCCCATTCACAAGAAAGGTAGTAGGGAGAAATCAAGCAACTATAGGCCAGTGAGTCTGACATCAACAGTGGGAATGTAAGGATCTGAACTGGTAGCAGGAAGCGGTACTGGTAGTGGATCCCCTGTGTCAGTGAGGGAATGGCGTGGACCGTACCGGAGGATCGGTTCTAAGTAGTTACTGGTTTTCACCAGAGCCCGCCGCAAAGCGGGATGGTCTTGCTGCGGCGGTAACTACCAGGTCGTGTCCTCCGGTAGCGGCTCAACCTCACTAACTGCTGAGACAGGTGTAGTACAGAAGGGACAGGCAGAGGCGTAGTCAGATCTAGCAAAAGGTCAGGGCAGGCAGCACAGATTCAGATGCGGTAGTCGTTAGCAACGGGTTCGGCAACAGGCAAGGGATAGACAGTAAATGCTTTCTCTTGGGCACTGAGGCATCAAAGATCCGGCATGGGCAGGAAGAGGCAGGATATATTTATAGGGACAGCTTTATATTGGATTGGGCCAGGCACCAATCAATGGTGCACTGGCCCTTTAAATTTTACACAGCCGGCGCACGCGCGCCCTATAGTGCAGGGACGCGTGCGCCGGGAGCCACGTGACCGGGGAGCAGAGGAGAGAGTCGGAGCGGGTGCGGGTAAGTGAGGATGGGACGCGGGCCACGCGTGGGGACATCCCGCAGCGTGGACCGCGTCCCCGCCGGTGACGGAAACGGAGTGTCCCCGGTCAGTGAGTCTGACCGGGGCACTCTGCGGGGACAAACGCAGTGAGCAGCAGCTCAGCGTTACAGGGGAAATTAATGGAAACCCTACTAAAGGATAGGATTGTGGAACATCTAAAATCCCATGGATTGCAAGATGATAAACAACATGGGTTTACTTCAGGGAGATCATGTCAAACAAATCTAATTGATTTTTTTTGACTGGGTGACTAAAATAATACATGGCAGGGGGGGGGGGCAGTAGACATCGCATATCTAGATTTTAGTAAGGCTTTTGACACTGTCCCACATAGAACACTTATCCATAAACTGCAGTCATTGAGCTTGGACTCCCATATTGTTGAGTGGATTAGGCAGTGGGTTGTAGTCAATGGAGTATATTCAGAGCAAGGTCTTGTTACCAGTGGGGTACCTCAAGGATCTGTACTGGGACCAATTTTGTTTAACCCCTTAAGGACCGGGGTTTTTTCCATTTTTGCATTTTCGTTTTTTGCTCCTTGCCTTTAAAAAATCATAACTCTTTCAATTTTGCACCTAAAAATCCATATGATGGCTTATTTTTTGCGCCACCAATTCTACTTTGTAATGACGTCAGTCATTTTGCCCAAAAATCTACGGTAAAATGGAAAAAAAAATCATTGTGCGACAAAATTGAAAAAAAACGTTGTTTTGTAACTTTTGGGGGCTTCCGTTTCTACATAGTACATTTTTCGGTAAAAATGACACCTTATCTTTATTCTGTAGGTCCATACGATTAAAATGATACCCTACTTATATAGGTTTGATTTTGTCGCACTTCTGGAAAAAATCATAACTACATGCAGGAAAATTAATATGTTTAAAATTGTCATCTTCTGACCCCTATAACTTTTTTATTTTTCCGTGTATGGGGCGGTATGAGGGCTCATTTTTTGCGCCATGATCTGATCATTTTTGCATTGATAGGACTTATTGATCGCTCTTTATTCATTTTTAAATGATATAAAAAGTGACCAAAAATGCACTATTTTGGACTTTAGAATTTTTTTGCACGTACGCCATTTACCGTGCGGTTTAATTAACAATATATTTTTACAATTCGCACGCCATTGATCGAGCGGTTTAATTAATTATATATTTTTATAATTCGGACATTTCCGCACGCGGTGATACCATATATGTTTATTTTTAATTTTATTTACACTGTATGTTTTTTTTATGGGAAAAGGGGGGTGATTCAAACTTTTAATAGGGGAGGGGTTAAATGATATTCATTCACTTTTTTTTTTTCAAATTTTTTTTTGCAGTGTTATAGCTCCCATAGGGACCTATAACACTGCACACACTGATCTTTATCATTGATCACTGGTTTCTCATAGGAAACCAGTGATCGATGATTCTGCCACATGACTGCTCATGCCTGGATCTCAGGCACTGAGCAGTCATTCGGCGATCGGACAGCGAGGAGGCAGGTAGGGGCCCTCCTGCTGTCCTGTAAGCTGTTCGGGATGCCGCGATTTCACCGCGGCTATCCCGAACAGCCCACTGAGTTAACCGGCAACTTTCACTTTCGCTTTTAGCCGGGCGGCTCAGCTCTGAGCGCGCGGCTAAAAGGCTAATAGCGCGCGGCGCCGCGATCGGCACTGCGCGCTATTAGCGGCGGGTCCCGGCTTCACTATGACGCCGGGCCCGCCGTGATATGATGCGGAATTACCGTGTAACCCCGCGTTATATCACCGGAACAGGACCAAGGACGTACCAGTACGTCCTTGGTCCTTAAGGGGTTAATATCTTCATTAGTGATATTGCATTAGGTCTCGATGGTAAGGTATATCTTTTTGCTGACGACACAAATATATGTAACAGAGTTGATATTCCTGGAGGGATCCACCAAATTGAAAAGGATTTAGGAAAACTAGAAGAATGGTCAGAACTCTGGCAACTGAAATTTAATGTGGATAAGTGCAAGATAATGCATCTGGGGCGTAAAAACCCTTGGGCAGAATATAGAATATGTGACACAGTCCTGACCTCAGTATCTGAGGAAAGGGATTTAGGAGTTATTATTTCAGAAGACTTAAAGGTAGGAAGACAATGTAGTAGAGCAGCAGGAAACACTAGCAGAATGCTTGGATGTATAGGGAGAGGTATAAACAGTAGAAAGGGAGAAGTGCTCATGGGTGTATAGGGAGAGTTACATAGTTACATAGTTAGTACGGTCGAAAAAAGACATATGTCCATCAAGTTCAACCAGGGAATTAAGGTATAAGTAGTAGAGAGAAGTGCTCATGGCGCGCAGTACTGGAGGCCGTATCTCCAAAAGGATATAGATACTCTAGAGAGACTTCAGAGAAGAGCTATTACATGGATTACAAGATAACACTTACCAGGAAAGGTTAAAGGACCTTAAAGGAGTATTCTGGGATAGGAAAATTGCCCGTCATACATGACTCGCTGACCACTGGCAGCCAGGAAGAGGATAGCGGCGGAGGCCGGAGCCGGTTACCGGAGGCACCGGGGGAGCGACAGAAGGTATGTACCTCTTTATTTTTTACTGCGGGCAGTATGACAATTTTCCTATGCTGGAGTACTCCTTTAACATGTATAGCTTGGCAGAAAGAAGAGACAGGGGGGATATGATAAAGACTTTTAAATACATAAAGGAAATCAACACGGTAAAGGAGGAGAATATATTTAAAAGAAGAAAAACTACCACAAGAGGACATCATTTTAAATTAGAGGGGCAAAGGTTTCTGCAGTAATATCAGGAAGTATTACTTTACTGAGAGAGTAGTGGATGTGTGGAATAGCCTTCCTGCAGAGATGGTTGCTGCAAATACAATGAAGGAGTTTAAACATGCATGGGATAAGCATAAGGCTATCCTTCATATAAGATAGGGCCAGGGACTATTGATAGGATTCAGATTATTGGGCAGACTAGATGGGCCTAATGGTTCTAATCTGCCGACACATTCTATGTTTCTATGGTTCCAGCCAATCTCAACTCTCTGCGGGAAATATGAATAGGTGTATATATACATCAGTGCAGGGGACCATTATATAGGAGGAACACAGGGGGTGTCAGGAGTGACACCCGCTGTGATCTGTCCTTAACTGCAGTTACTACTGCTCCCAACATGGAGCACACTCTGCTCCATGCTGGGAGCTTTAGTACCTGCATTAATAGACAGATCTTCAACAGGTGTCAGAAGTGACACTCGCTGCGATCTGTCTATTAATGCAGGCCCTACAGCTCCTAGCATGGAGCTAAGTGTTCTCCATGTTGTGAGCAGTAGTACCTGCAGTTAAGGACAGATCACAGCGGGTGTCACTCCTCCTTCATCCTTCTGAGATGTGGAGCGGCTTTCTCATGCGCTTGCATCTTTGCACTATACTCCGGACGGCTATTGATGTGAATAGAAATTCACATCACTGATTCATATTTCCCGCTGAGAGCAGGGATTGGCTGCCATCATCTGGCCAATCACCACTCCGGGTGGAAAATATGAATGAGTGATGTGAATTTCTATTCACATCACTGGCCGGCCGGAGTATAGTGCAAAGATGCGAGCGCAGGATAAAGCCGCTCTGCATCTCTGCAATAGATAGGACGATCGCATCGGGTGTCAGGAGTGACACCCTGGGTGATCTGTCTAATAGTACAGGAACTACTACTCCCATCATGGAACAAGTGAAAAACACACACACTTTATTAAACACATTATTAAAAGACATTACTAATAAAAATTTTAACTAAATTAATTTGAAAAACTATAGTATTTTTACATTTAAATGGCCCCTTTCTACATTTTTATTATTGTCGGCTACATTTTCAGTTCCCTACCCGCCCACATAAATTGATCCCTGTTTAAAAATGTATTAAATGTATTGATCCCTGTTTAAAAATTTTCGTTATAAAAAAATAGAATTTTTTTTAAATACACTTTTTTTTTCCATCCCTACTGCATCCTTTTTTTTTTTTTTTTTTGTACCCAACAAATTTTGAAAAAATTAGTCAAAAGGGCCAAAAAAGCTATTTCCACTCAGAGGCAAAAAACGCCCCTAAAAAAATGCCAAAAACGCCAAACTCAAACTCTGGCGGTTTTTTTCTTGCGTTTTTTGGGCTACAAAGTCGAACCTTAACCTTACTCTGCATATTTTAACCAATAAATACAATTGAATCCTTTGTTTAATGGTCCCATATCTTTTTAGACTGTCAGGAAACTTATAGGCTACTTATATGTACAAAAAGTTTTACAAAGTAATTTGTAACCATAATGTAACATCTTTGACCTCAATCTCCTACACATTGGTTATCCAATAATTAAATCACTATTTTTCTACAGAAATTAAAGAAGAGGAAAGGCCAAAAAGGAACTTCTATTCATCTGTTATTGAGGGTACAACCATTCCAAAGCTTGATGTACTTGTGTCTACTTCTGTGAATTCCCTTAGAGAAAAAGTTAGTGATGCACTTAGAGGGTTTGAAAGATACAGAACACTTTGGACAGAAAATAGAGAGTTAAAAGTAAAGGTAAGATCTCCAAGTTCCTCTGTCTATAATGTGATGCTGAAAGAAGTAACACTACACACATTTTTGACAATGTTTGAACAGGATCTTGACTAATTTTTACCAAAAATACTGACCAAATACCAACTAAAGTATTACTTGTGAGCCCTGCCACAAAGCAATGAAACCCACCTGATACAGTATAGAAATAAGCACAACAAAGCTTGTGTGAAATGAAGTAAAAAGAGATTAGAAATGAATGGAACCCGTGCGGGGTAGCTAGGCTTCTGCTGTAAAAAGGTGGAGGCCTGAGTATGGGCTGTCAAGTGGTTAATTACTGATAGCAAACAAAGGGTAATGGCCCGCATTACTGGCATTTTTTTTCATTATTTTTTATTTTTTTTTATAACCAAACTTATGCCCAATTTTACCACACCTTAAATTTACTGTAAAAGTGACACGTCATGTAAGCCTTTTTTTGTTTGTTTGTTGTGAGAATTGCACCAGAATCTGTCCAGTTTGCAATAGTAAATATTGGCGATTGTATCTGTGAAGTAGAAAATAGTTATAACAATTTTAAAAAGTATAATAATAGTTTGGTGATAACATGGCTTGTTACACAGCGATATAATATGATATACATAGGTATAATTGGTGGGAGTGGGATGATCTTTTTACAGTAAAGTAATTCGGCACCAACATCTGGATCATTCATCCTCCATCAGTATTAGTATTTATCTTCTTATTACGTGACATTTTACTTTCTGCAGGAATATGTGACTGAAAACCAATCACTTGATGAAATTAAAGAAAGAATCTTATATTATTACATGCTAGAACAAGATGTCAGTGAAATAAACTCAGCCTTACATGTAGGATTCATTGAACTGAACACAGGTGAGACATCTTAAGACTGTAGAATTCTGATATAAAATAATCAGTTTTTGGTTTACATTTTAAGGGTGATATCATGTGTAATGAAATTGCTGCCGATTGTAAATACCCCATGCTTCATTTCCCCTAAGTTGGTTTTCCAGATAATCTGAACATTTACTGCCAGGTTCTCTACAGATCACCGCTGATCAATGGCGGTTTAGCTGGAAGACACTATGCAATCAGCTTATTGTGAAGGGAACATGTGCTTGTTATGACTTTTTGCAAAGAGATTTTATTGGCAGTCATTGGCCTCAGTGGTCATGTAAACAGCCAAATAGCTAGATCGAGAGCAAATGGCAGTGACGCTTGATGGCTGTTTACAGTGTTAATTTACCTTGTTTTTATTGGCTTTATTACTTTTGCTGCAATACTTTGTTACAAAGGGAATGTGTCATCAGAAAATGGCCTATTGTTTACATCCGATGTTCCATGGGTCCTTCTGTAAGGCATTAACCATTTAAGTGTCCTTAAGGGGGGCGTGGGGCATATACGTGGGGCGTATGCATACTCCCGTGGGAATACCGGTCCCCGCGACTAGCCGATTGGGGATCGGACTGGGATGCCTGCTTAAATCATTCAGCAGGCATCCCGGCACATCGCCGAGGGGGGTCCTGAGACCCCCCCATGTCGGCGATCGCAGAAAATCCCATGTCAATTCAGACATGTGATTTTCTGCTATTCCGGGCTGATCGGGTCTCTGGTGACCCGATCACCCGGAAAATAGGGATGATCGGAGCTGTCAGTGATAGCCCTGATCATCCTGAGGGATAGGAGCAAGGTTGCAGTGCTGTGATCTCCTCCTATCCCCTGCCATTGGTCAGAACTGATTCTGACCAATGGCAGGGCAGGACAGTGGGTTGCCATGGCAACCCCCCATTCTGCCTACCTCTGGATGTCGAGGGGAACATGGGGAGAAGATGGATGCCGGTACCTGGAGGAGAAGATGCCTGGGGACCCCTGATCGTCGCTGGAGACTGCTGGATCCTGGCTCAGGTAGGGAAACTACGGTGGGGGGAGGGGGGGGGGGAAATGAAAGTGAAAGTAAAGTGACCACTGTTACAGTGGTGCCCAAACGGTAGTCCTCCAGATGTTGCAAAACCACAACTCTCAGCATGCCTAGACTGCCCAGGCATGCTAGTGGTTGTAGTTCTGTAACATCTGTCCCTTCAGATTTTGCAATTTTCATGAAAATTACTTTGAAGCCCTTTAAAATGTGTCCATTTTATAATGCCAACATAAAGTAGACATATTGTATTTGTCAATCAATATAACATTTATTTGGAATATCCATTTTCCTTACAAGTAAAGAGCTTCAAAGTTAGAAAAATGCTAAATGTTCATGAAATTAATGAAATGAAATTTACCACCAAAATAAAGTAGAATATGTCACAAAAAAACAATCTCAGAGTATTCGGTAAAAGCGTTTTAGAGTTATTAATTCGTAAAGCGACGGGGCGGTCAGAATTGCGAAAAAGGGCTCAGTCCGTAAGGGGAAAAAGGTCTGCGTCCTTAAGGGGTTAAAGGGGTACTCCGGTGAAAACCTTTTTTCTTTTAAATCAACTGGTGGCAGAAAGTTAAACATATTTGTAAATTACTTCTATTAAAAAATCTTAATCCTTCCAGTACTTATTAGCTGCTGAATGCTACAGAGGAAATTCCTTTCTTTTTGGAACACTGATGACATCACGAGCACAGTGCTCTCTGCTGACATCTTTGTCCATTTTAGCAACCATGCATAGCAGATGTATGCTAAGGGAAGCATGGTGGCTCAGTGGTTAGCACTGCTGCCTTGCAGTGCTGGGGACTTGGGTTCAAATCCCACCAAGGACAACAATAAATAAAGTGTTATTATTATTATTATAATAACGTCAGCGAGAGAACTGTGCTCGTGATGTCATCAGAGAGCATTCCAAAAAGAAAAGAATTTCCTCTGTAGTATTCAGCAGCTAATAAGTACAGGAAGGATTAAGATTTTTTAATAGAAGTAATTTACAAATATGTTTAACTTTCTGCCACCAGTTGATTTAAAAGAAAAAAGGCTTTCACCGGAGTACCCCTTTAAATGCTGTTAAAAACAGCTCAGACAAAAAAAGAAAAAAAAGTTCAGGCAAGATGGCTGCCCCCATAATAATGCATAAAAAAACTACAATCAGAAAATAGAAGCAGATTAGAAAACAAGAACATGCTTCAGTTTCTGGCTCTTATCAGGAAAAAAAATCTCACACTTCCTTTAAAACATCCCCATAAGAACGTGGTTATATTTTTTGTTGTGATCTGGGAGTGCACAGTATCACTGTATCTCATAAGGCCAGATTAACACTGCCTAATCTCCAGACGGAGTTCCTGCCAGAGTTCCCATAGGGGGTGCTAGGACCGTGCGGAATGCATTGCCGTTTCCATAGAATGCATTGCCGTCCCCATAGAATGCATTGCCGTCCTATGAGCTTTTCTTTCAGTGGATCCGCTCAAAAAGGCATTGCTGTCAATGGGGACAGCAATGCAGTCTACGCAGTCCTAGCGCCACCCGCATGATCTCTGACAGAAATTCTGTCTGGAGATTCCACAATGTGAACCTGGCCTAACAGACAAATATGTCAATAATTGCCTTTACCTTTCCATTCCAGCTCCCATAAAAATGTCCATATCTGCTGAGGCCAAAGCTTGGAAACTGCTGCTATGTAAATCCTTGAATGAGGAGTACAAGATGAAGATGGTGGAAATGTCAGAATTCATAATTGAACATATGAAAATATTATCTCGTCCGATTCTTGATTTAGACGACGCACGTTGTGCAATGGAGGCTCTGACCATTATCAGAGAAAATGAGATCCAAATCGACAACAGTGTGGGACCAGCAGAGGTGGGAGGATCCGATCATTTATATGGATGATACAAGGAATATTCTCTTCATATTGTATTTACTTATAATACTTTCTTTCATAGGAAGCGTACGCAATCTTAAGTCGATTTCAATTTGATTTTACAAGAGAAGAACATGAAGTTGTTGACACTTTGAGATATTCTTTTAATAAACTTATTTCTAAAGCAGTAAGTATTTTACTTCAATCATACTTTTGCTTTAATGTTATTTTGAGTCTGTACTGTGTGAAAAGCCATTTTCTTTTTTAAAAAGCTTATCCAGGAGCATTAAAAAAACATCAAAGCCTGTCACAATAGAGATTCCTAAATAAAGGTCATGAGATATATGTGAGATTTATTTTCTGAGATATATGTGAAAATTTCCTTTTTGACCTTTGCTTGTTTGTGATATTACTCAACTCCAATATACAGATCCTAAAATGCATTAAAACTGTCAGCTCTGAGATATTTATTATTAACCTCTTAAGGACGTAGGGCGTATGCATACGCCCGTGGGAATTCCGGTCCCCGCCGCTAGCCGGTTGGGGACCGGACCGAGATGCCTGCTGAAGTCATTCAGCAGCCATCCCGGCACATCGCCGAGGGGAGTCCTGAGACCCCCCCATGTCGGCGATCGCAGAAAATTGCATGTCAATTCAGACATGCGATTTTCTGCTATTCCGGGCTGATCGGGTCTCTGGTGACCCGATCACCCGGAAAATAGGGATGATCGGAGCTGTCAGTGACATCCCTGATCATCCTGATGGATAGGAGCGAGGTCGCAGTACTGCGATCTCCTCCTATCCCCTGCCATTGGTCAGAACTGATTCTGACCAATGGCAGCGCAGGACAGTGGGTTGCCATGGCAACCCCCATTCTGCCCACCCCTGGATGTCGGGCAGAACGGGGGGAGAAGATGGAGGCAGGTGCCTTACCTGAAGATGGCGTGGGGACCGAAGATCATCGTGGAGACTGCAGAGATCCCGGCTCAAGGCTGTCTGGGCATGCTGGGAGTTGTAGTTTTGCAACATCTGGAGGATCACAATTTGGAGACCACTGTTACAGTGGTGCCCAAACGGTAGCCCTCCAGATGTTGCCAAACTACAACTCTCAGCATGCCTAGACTGCCCAGGCATGCTGGGAGTTGTAGTTCTGTAACATCTGTCCCTTCGGGGATTTTGCAATTTTCATGACATTTTTTTAAAATTGATGCTTTACTTTGAAGCCCACAAATTTTTTCAAAAAGTAAAAATATGTCCATTTTATTATGCCAACATAAATTGGACATATTGTATTTGTGAATAAAAATAAAATTTATTTGGAATATCCATTTTCCTTACAAGTAGAGAACTTCAAAGTTAGAAAAATGCAACATTTTCAAAGATTTCATGAAATTTTGGGATTTTTCACCAAAACAGGATGCAAGTAACAACGAAAATGTATCACCAAAATAAAGTAGAATATGTCACGAAAAAACTGTCTCAGAATCAGAATATTCGGTAAAAGCGTTTTAGAGATATTAATGTGTAATGCGACGGTGTTCAGAATTGCGCAAAAGGGCTCAGTCCTTAAGGTGAAAAATGGCTGCGTCCTTAAGGGGTTAAAATGCACAATAGAGGAAAGATGCGGGTGGCACCACTGGACGCTAAACTATGCAAACAAAAATATAATACTCAAATGGGGGAGCCAAAGAAAACAATGAGGGGTGCAAGGAGCTAAGAAAATGTAGCATGAAACCATAATCAAAAAATGGAAGAAAAAATAAGCTACCGAGCACTCACCTCTAAAAACTTCAAACTTTATTCCAACATGTTAAAAGGCAGATAGATTCCTGGCAGATGAGAACGGGAAAAAAAACGCCACGGCATAGCCGGGAGTGCACACCCGGCTATGTTGCAGCGTTTTTTTTTTGTTTGGATCATTAGATCTGCAATCAGGCTGGGAAGTGCATCTGTAATTCAGACATAGATATGTGACTGTATTACACTCACGTGAGACTGGTCTATCAGTGTAATATGTCCTAAGCTCAAGCACATCATCTGGCAGAGGCAGGAAATCTCTTCTCATAAGTTATTACTTCTTTCAGGCATCTGTTCAAGATGAGTTGATTTGTATACAACCGGAACTTAAAAGAAAGCTCTTAGAGTCTGTAGAAATTCTTCAGAATGATATGGTGGCGTTTGACAATGACTATGAAAAGGTGAGATGGTGTGTATATATGGCATCACCAGTAGTCTTGTGTATTAATCAAACAGGATTTATTTAAATTGACATTAAAAGAGTCCATGCAGTTTTGGGGTCTTGGGGTGCACTTCGTCCAACATTCGACATGTTCCACAGCTCAGGGTTCAGATATTCTTGTTTTCGGCATATGCAAAGTTTTTTCTTAGAGAGCATATTAGGGAATGTGATGAGGATTGTGATAGATTTACCTTTTTAAATGTCTGAATCTTAACCCCTTAAGGACCGGGGGGTTTTCCGTTTTTGCATTTTAATTTTTTGCTCCTTGCCTTTAAAAAATCATAACTCTTTCAATTTTGCATCTAAAAATCCATATGATTGCTTATTTTTTGCGTCACCAATTTTCCTTTGTAATGACGTCAGTCATTTTACCCCAAAATCTATGGTGAAATGGAAAAAAAAAATCATTGTGAGACAAAATTGAAAAAAAAAAAAAAAAACGCCGTTTTGTAACTTTTGGGGGCTTCTGTTTCTATGTAGTACATTTTTCGGTAAAAATGACACCTTATCTTTATTCTGTAGGTTCATACGATTAAAATGATACCCTACTTATATTGGTTTGATTTTGTCGTATTTCTGGAAAAAATCATAACTTCATGCAGGAAAATTAATACGTTTAAAATTGTCATTTTCTGACCCCTATATCTTTTTTATTTTTCCGTGTATGGGGCGGTATGAGGGCTAATTTTTGTGCCGTGATCTGAAGTTTTTAACGGTACAATTTTTGCATTGATAGGACTTATTGATCTTTTTATTCATTTTTTCATGATATAAAAGTGACCAAAATGCACTACTTTGGAATTTTTTTGCGCATACGACATTGACCGTGCGGTTTAATTAACAACATATTTTTATAATTCGGACATTTCCCCACGCGGCGATACCATATATTTTTATTTTTATTTACACTGTGTTTTTTTTTTTTATGGGAAAAGGGGGATGATTCAAACTTTTAATAGGGGAGGGGTTAAATGATCTTTATTCACTTTTTTTTTGCAGTGTTATGGCTCCCATAGGGACCTATAACACTGCACACACTGATCTTTTACATTGATCACTGGTTTCTCATAGGAAACCAGTGATCGATGATTCTGCCGCTTGACTGCTCATCGGCCCACTGAGCTAACCGACATGGTTTCACTTTCATTTTAGACGTGGCGTTCAACTTTGAACGCCGCATCTAAGGGGTTAATAGCGCGCGGCACCGCGATCAATGCCGCACGCTATTAGCCACGGACGTGGCCCCGTATTATAGATCGGGAGCGGACACATGACGTTCCAGTACGTCATGTGTCCTTAAGGGGTTAAATGACATCTGTAGTGCAATATAACTTATCCCCTATCCGAAGGATAGGGTATAAGTTATAGATCGCGGAGGTCCGAGCGCTGTGGCCCCCCGGGATCTCCTGGACGGGGCCGTGGCAGTATGTTGGAAAGGGGGCGTTCCGTCCCCACATGACGTGGCGGCCGACACGCCCCCTCCATTTACCCCATAGAGATACATGGATAGGGGATAAGTTATTTTGCGCTGGAATACTCCTTTAAGTTATTATTTTCAGACCTTTTTAGGTCTAAAGGTTCCAATGTTTCTTACTTACCCACATGTTTCATCCCAGCCATAAAACTTATGGGTCAGTTCTTTCCATCTCTTTGTTCTTAGCTAATAGACTAAGAATGACTGACCGTTTATTCGCTTGTGGAATTCCGCCAAATGAATAGACTATGACTGTGGTTAAAAACCAGGGCTAGATTTAGGTTTAATATACAGTATGTGGTCCCTTGGGCAACATAGTAGGAAGGAGTAGAAAATAAACCCTTGAATACCGGCGCTGCGACTTAAAGCATGCAGACAATGATGCCTGTAAACATAAGTACATGTGGCTAATGTGGATGTAAACATTGCGATTGCTCCTGTCAGAAGCTATTGACAGGGCGCGATCGCACTAAGCGCTGTTACAGGATGGTGCGTGCGCCCTGGATAAGTTTCCAGGGACGCGTCGCTATGTAAGTGAGTCACGTGTGCCGGGAGTGAAACTCAGGCAGGAACAACTTGTACCTCGCTCAGTAACGTTTTTTTCTGTCTATAAACTGTGTGTTTCTAAATAGGTACTAGATAAAAAATTCAGTACTGGAGAGCAGTGGGGAATACTTCTAATAAATTAATTTACCAGAGTCCCGCGGGTCCTCTAGTGGCAACCATTTTGGGAATAATTAGAATAAGTTATAATCACACATAAGGCCAGTCTAAAAGTATAAGTTATATGTGGCATATGCCAGAACAAGCCATAAAAAGACCAAATAAAAACTGACAGCGATCATGTGTGGGGAACACTAAATAAATGGAAATGTGCATAAAATACCATATTCTACACCAATGTGCATAAAATACTGTATTCTACGCTACTGTACCTAAAAGTATCTATGGTATAGCATAAAACATATATATATATATATATATATATATATATATATACATATACATATATATATATACATGTAAAATATAAAATAACATTTCTAAATAAAAACAAAAGTGGTAAAAAGGCACATTACAATGTGTACAAATAAAGTTATAGGGAGCTCTCTATAATCTCATTCAAACCTGAGGGGATGAGTGTTTGCAATATATAAATCCAGAAATGTTCCCGTTTCCGCAATGTGTGGAATCTCTGTGGATTATCTCTGGGGATGGATTCAATAGGGGTTACTAGTATACATCCAAAGTTGCTTTTATGATGCTGTGTAATATGGCGCAACACACTATGTAGTAGAAAGCCATTTGTAGAATTGCTCCTATGTTTGGTGACACGTTTTCGGAGACATCTAGTGGTCCTACCTACATAATGGACCCCACACTGGCAGTTCAAAAGATACACCACATATTGAGTAGAACAGTTCAGTAGTGTTTTAATTGTAAACGTGTCACCCGTGGTATTTGATGTAGAAGTCTTAGCTCGATGGTTCATACTCACACAACATTTACATGTACTATGGCCACATTTATATGACCCTGTCATAGACAAGAAATTGTCAGTATTAGATATTTCAGTAATTTTTCGTTGGCTGGGAGCTACCATATTAAGAAGGGTTTTACCTCTTCTAAAGGTAACACCCGGCCTCTTGGGAAGAATATTACATAAAATGGGTCACTTATAAGGATGAGCCAATGTTTACGTATGATATCCTTAATGTGTGTGTGTTCTCTATTGAATGTGGTGATAAAGTTTGTAGACCAGTCCTTCTTGGTGTCACTTCTCACTGTACATTTAGTAAGACAATCCGCTTGTGCTAAAATGCTAGCCCTCTGAGTCCACAATAGTATTTGGATAATTTTTAGCTTTTAAACGTTTCTTTAAAATGGAGCTTTGCTCTTTAAAATCTTTAAAAGTAGAACAGTTACGTCTCATCTGTTTAAATTGGCCGAAAGGCACATTCGTAAGCCATTTTTTGTAATTAGAACTCGTAAAATCAAGGTAACTATTACTGTCTATTTTTTTTTAAAACATTTTGGTTTTGAGAGCATCTTGGCCATTATGAAATACAATAACATCCAAAAACTCAGCCTCATCCTTAAAAACATTCTGAGTAAAATTGAAACCCCAGTTATTGTCGTTAAGATCCAATAAAAGACTCCAATAAAACTGGTGTCCCCTTCCAGATAAAAAATATATCATCAATAAAACGTTTGTAAAAGACACAATTACTAAAAAGCAGGTGGGGATAAATAATGGTCTCTTCAAATAAGCCTACAAACAGCCTATTTACAATCGGACAGTAGACGATTGGCCTCATCAATGTAGTCACTAGTGTTTAAGATTATTATCCCCCCCCCCCCCTTATCCGCCGGTCAGATGACGATATTTTTATTATTGGATAGCTCTTTTAATGAACGGCGTTCTGAAAGGGACATCATATTGTTATAGTAGGAACGACCATTTGTCTTGGTGAGGTTTTCTATAATAATAATCTTAAACACTAGTAACTACATTGATGAGGCCAATCGTCTACTGTCCGATTGTAAATACTACTCTATCCTCTCTAGCGATCCTACTAAGAAGTATACAGATGAACTTAAAATATTGGTAAATGAGGGGTTTACCGCCGGTGTCCTCAACAAACAGGAAAGGAATTTTTTACTGGGAGAAGAACCTGCTTCCCCTATATTCTACTATCTACCCAAGGTCCATAAAAACTCTACTAATCCGCCAGGTCGTCCGATAGTGTCGGGAATAGGCTCTGTCACATCTAACCTTTCCCACAATCTAGACCTATTGTTACATAAATACGTTTTTAATCTAACATCATATATCAAAGACACGACTGACTTCATCTCCTCAATTTGAAAAGCAGAGTGGAAACAAGAATACCTACTTGTTACGATGGATATTACATCTTTATATACGGTCGTAGACCATGATCTGGGAATTAATGCAACGTCTCATTTTCGTAAAAATGACCCAGATATTCCCCCGACACAGCGGGATTTTATTGAAAAAGGTCTTAGGTTTGTTTTAACGCACAATTATTTTAAATTTTTAGACCGTATCTATGCCCAACACACTGGCACCGCCATGGGGTCTCGAGTGGCGCCTATGTTTGCTAATCTGTTTGTAGGCTTTTTTGAAGAGACCATTATTTATCCCCACCTGCTTTTTAGTAATTGTGTCTTTTACAAATGTTTTATTGATGATATATTTTTTATCTGGAAGAGGACACCAGTTTTATTGGAGGGATTTTTATTGGATCTTAACGACAATAACTGGGGTATAAATTTTACGCAGAATGTTTTTAAGGATGAGGCTGAGTTTTTGGATGTTATTGTATTTCATAATGGCCAAGATGCTCTCAAAACCAAAACTTAAAAAAAAAAAAAAAGTAGACAGTAATAGTTACCTTGATTTTACGAGTTCTCATTACAAGAAATGGCTTACGAATGTGCCTTTCGGCCAATTTCAACGGATGAGACGTAACTGTTCTACTTTTAAAGATTTTAAAGAGAAAAGCTCCATTTTAAAGAAATGTTTCAAAGCTGAAAATTATCCAAATACTATTGTGGACTCATCCTATAAAAGGGCTAGCATTTTAACACAAGCAGATTGTCTTACTAAATGTACAGTGAGAAGTGACACCAAGAAGGACCGGTCTACAAACTTTATCACCACATTCACACACACATTAAAGATATCCTACGTAAACATTGGCCCATCCTTATAGGTGACCCATTTTATGTAATATTCTTCCCAAGAGGCCGGGTGTTACCTTTAGAAGATGTAAAACCCTTCGTAATATGGTAGCTCCCAGACAACTAAAAATTACTAAAATATCTAATACTGACAATTTCTTGTCTATGACAGGGTCATATAAAGGTGGCCATAGTAAATGTAAATGTTGTGTGAGTATGAACCATCGAGCTAAGACCTTTACATCAAATACCACGGGTGACACGTTTACAATTAAAACACTACTGAACTGTTCTACTCAATATGTGGTGTATTTTTTGAACTGCCAGTGTGGGGTCCAACATGTAGGTAGGACCACTAGATGTCTCCGAGAACGTGTCACCAAACATAGGAGCAATTCTACAAATGGCTTTCTACTACATAGTGTGTCGCGCCATATTACACAGCATCATAAAAGCAACTTTGAATGTATAACAGTAACCCCTATTGAATCCATCCCCAGAGATAACCCACAGAGATTTCACTCGTTGCGGAGACAGGAAAATTTCTGGATTTATAAATTGCAAACACTCATCCCCTCAGGTTTGAATGAGATTATAGAGAGCTCCCTATAATGTTATTTGTACACATTGTAATGCATATGTATTTTTATATGTATTGTTGTATGCACTTTATTCCTCAGACTTGTTTTATGTGCTTGTCATTAGGTTTTATATGCCTTTTTACCACTTTTTACATATATATATATATATATGTATATTTATATGTATATATATATATATATATATATATGTATATATGTATGTTTTATGCTATACCATAGATACTTTTAGGTACAGTAGCGTAGAATACAGTATTTCTGTATCGGCTCCATTGGGGGACACAGACCGTGGGTGTATGCTGCTGTCTCTAGGAGGTGTGACCACTGTGGCAACAAAAACAGTTGGCTCCTCCCAGCAGGATATACCCGCCTTCAGGCTCTGAGCTAAACAGTTTAAGCTTAGTGTCTGAGGAGGTGGACATGGTCTGGACTGCTCCAGACCAGGTCTTCTGTTTTTTTTGTTTTCCTAGTTAGGGACGTGTTAGTTTTTTATTCCTTTTCTTTTCTGTTTTCAGGAGGGGATTCAGGGACTGCGGTTCCCCATTTTCCCATTGCGAGTGAGGGGGCACAGACATTGCGTATATGCGCTGTTAACCCCCCTCGCCAACGGTCAGCGCTTGGGTGGTACCTCATGGGTCCGGGTCCCCCTATTTACCTGCTCGCCTCGCTCGCGCATAGCAGCCAGGCGTGATGCAGGTAACTAAAGCTGACTGAAGACTTCACTGAAGACTCCTTTAGGTAAATTCTTCTGACTGAGGTAAGTACTTTCCCCCCTTTTTCTCCAGGTACGGACTCGCAACCTCTGGAGACCCCCTGTTTTGGCCCACCTACATTTTATGGGCTAGCCTATGCAAGGGCTGTACTTTATTCTGTGGGAGCAGTGGCACCTGAGGGGGCATTTTTTATGGGGCACTACACTTATGTGTGTGTGTGTGTGCTTGGTGCACTTCACTTATATGTGTGTGCGTGTGTACTTGTGCTACCATGTCAGCGCCTTATATGCGGCTGTCAGTTGCGGCGCTGTATCGGGCAGGACGCTCTCAGCGCCGGTTTACTTTCGTTTTGTCGGCAACGCCTTATATGCGGCTAATAGCCGCGGCGCTGCCGTGAGCCGGGCACTTCAGCGCCGGCTTACTTTCTCTTTTACCGTCCGTCTCTGCCGGCACTTTGTCCGCCCGCTCTCTTCCCCTGGGCGCATAAACGGCCGTCAGGTGCAGTTGGGACAAGGAGCGGGCGACATGACAGTTCTTTAAGGCCGTCTATAGCTCCGCGTACAGGGCTAGGAGCTCTCAGAGGCATGAAGCAGCCTCCAATCAGCGACGCGGGCGCAATTTTCAGTTAGAAGGGGTCAGTTAGTGAGTGCCTTGCTTCAGGCACGCCCCTCTCTTCCTATTGGCTGGCCTGTTCACTCTCTTTCTAGCTGCTCAGAGCGAGTTCTCCTCACTGCAGCTAACAGGAGACACAGACTAGGGTGAGAAAGTTCCTATCTCCTTTTTTCTTTCTACATTATGTACGTATCCAGAGCTGTTCCTTCCTCTAAACAGAAACCTGGAACTTCCGTGACTTACTTTCTCTGTAAGCACTGTAATACCAAGATGTCTGGCTCTGCTGAGCCCACTTGCCCTGCCTGCTCCACTGCTCCCCCAGACCCCCCTGATGTCCCTTCGGTCCCGGTGGGTTCAGCCGCTCCTCCAGCCTGGGTTTCTTCCCTGTCCCAGTGTATGGCTGACTTGACCAAAGTCTCCCGTTCGGTGGCTGAGGCCTCCCGGGAAGTGGTGTCCGCCTGCACAGGACCTCTGGAAGGGCCCGTTCCTCGTCTTCACATACTTCACGCTCTCACAACCGTCCTAGGGGTGCCTCGTCTGACTCTTCCATTGAGTCTTCAGATAGACGTGAGCATTCCCCCCGTGGGTCCCGCACCCCCCCCCCCCGGTCATCTGGGCACAAACGTCGTTCCTCTAGAGGACGTTCTCGGAGTCGCCCCACGCCAGAGCCGCGTACTCGGTCAGGGTCGCCCCCCTCCAGGACTGCCTCTACTCATTCTCATTCCCCTGGGGAACTGGTGTACGAGGCTTCCGAGCTGGCATCTGACTCAGAGGACCGCCCGGACTCAATTGCAACGGTGAACTCTTTGGTGACAGCCCTAAAAGACACCTTTCACTTAGAGGACCCAGGATCTTCGGATGTCAATCCAGGAGTATCCTTTCATCGTGCTAAGCCGGCACTTGAAAGGTTCAGCTCTCACGCTGACTTTGACGACATTCTGGAAACCGCATGGAAACATCCAGACAAGAGGTTTCCGGGAATCAAGACAATTCAAGAACGTTATCCATTTGACAAGGACCTTGTCACTAAGGTGGTTTCCCCTTCCTCAGTGGATCCACCAATTTCCCGGTCTCTAAGGCGACTACACTGCCTCTGGCAGATGCCGCTGCCTTCAAGGATCCCACGGATAAGAAGGTAGAATTCTTAGTGAAGTTTGCCACTGAAGCAGCTGGCTTTTCTCTTCTTCCCATCTTCGCCTCGACATGGGTGTCCAAGGGCATGGTGGAGTGGTGCCAAAAGCTCCATCAGGATATCTTAGCGGGATCCCCCCCGGAGGATCTATCTGCTCTGGCTCTCCAATGCTCTAAATCTGGGGACTTCCTGTGCACAGCTTCCATGCAGGCAGCCCGTTGTTCTGCTTTTGCTGTGGGTCACCTAGCGGCTCTCCGCCGCTCTGTGTGGCTTAAAGCTTGGAATGCGGATGCCGCTTCCAAAAGGTCTCTCACTGAGCTTCCCTTTACGGGCGGCCATCTTTTTGGCAAATGCCTTGATGAAATTATCTCTGAGGCAACGGGAGGTAAGAGTTCCTTGTTACCTCAAAATAAGGCTCGCCCTACTTCCCAAAGGAAGCCCTTTTCCTTTCGGTCCTTTCTGACCTCTGACTCCAGCAAAGGGTCCGGGCAGGTGCCCTTACGGGACAGGAAGGCTTCCTCTTTCCGGCCACGCCCGTCTTGGAAGTTGGACTCCAACCGGTCCGGCCGCTTTGCGCCCAAATCAGGCAACCGCAAGCCCACTCTGCATGAAGTGAGGCCCCCACCCGCGGTTTCTTCTCGGGTGGGAGGTCGTCTCTTGTTTTTTTGAGACATTTGGACCTCTCACATTCAGGACTCTTGGGTCAGGGATGTTGTGTCCAACGGTTACCGGATCGAATTCGCCTCCCTTCCGAGGGATCGCTTTTTTCGCTCCCGGGCCCCCTGGTCTCCTCCTCTGGCGAAGCAATTTCGAGCAGCTCTCCAGTCTCTGCTTCTTCAGGGGGTTATTGTTCCCGTTCCTCCAGGGAACGGTTTCAGGGTTTCTATTCAAATCTTTTTGTGGTTCCCAAGAAGGACGGTTCTGTGCGTCTAATTTTGGACCTCAAGCGTCTCAACAATCACCTTCTCATCCGCCACTTCCGAATGGAATCTCTCCGTTCGGTGGTGGCGTCCCTGGAACAAGGGGAGTTCCTTTTATCAGTGGACATCAAGGATGCCTACCTCCATGTGCCAATATTCCCAGGCCATCATCGGTGCCTCCGCTTTGTGGTTCCGGAGGGGCACTTTCAATTTGTAGCTCTCTCCTTTGGTCTAGCCACGGCTTCTCGGGTCTTTACAAAGATCCTTGTGCCAGTGATGGGCCTGTTACGGTCGAGAGGAATCTTGGTGATACCCTATCTGGACGACCGTCTCATCAAGGCTCAAACCAGAGCCCAGACTCTGGAGAATCTGGACGTCACTCTCCACACTCTGACTCGCTTCGGGTGGATGGTCAACCGGGACAAGTCAGTCCTCCGCCCTACCCAGTCTCTAACCTTCCTGGGACTTCAATTCGACACGGCCTCTGCCCGGATTTGTCTTCTGCCGGACAAACGTCTGGCGCTCCGGTCAGGGGTCCGCTCCCTTTGGTCCCGGGTATCAGTCTCCATCTGCACTTGTATGGAAGTCCTTGGTCGGATGGTGGCAACTATGGAGGCTGTACCCTTTGCCCAGTTTCATTACCGCCCCCTTCAGCTGGCGATTCTTTTCCGATGGAACAGGTCTCCTCTGTCCCTAGATCGTCAGATTGTTCTCCCTCGCAGGGTCAGTCAGTCTCTGCTCTGGTGGCTCCGCTCCCCCCTTCTTCTCCAAGGGCGGTCGTTTCTGGGGCTGGGCTGGGGCAGCGTGTTCAGGGATTGGACAGTTCAGGTACTCTGGTCTCCCCAGGAGACCCTTCTTTCGATAAACATATTAGAATTACGGGCGATTCTTCTTTGTCTTCTTCATTGGGAGCCCCGTCTTCAGTCCCGTCCAGACCGCGTTCAGTTGCACACTTTCTCGAGGTTCTACGGAGTTCATACCTTCGCATCGGCTGATGCTAGTCTGGGCCGTAAAGTGTTGCAGGTGGCAGTGGAACGGCCGTCTGCCTGACTGCTTATCTGCCCACCCAAGGGACGGCTTTGGTGCGTCCCACGGTCTGTTTCCCCCAATGGAGCCGATAGAGAAAAGGAGATTTTTTAACACTTACCGTAAAATCTCTTTCTCGAAGGATCCATTGGGGGACACAGCTCCCACCCTTTTGGGATTTTCCTTGGTTCTCTGTCCGAGGGTGTGTTCAGTTATGTTTTTTCTTCTGGTTCTCGGACAGTTTTGGGTTTTTCTTTACCTGTTAGTCTCCTCCTATTGCTCTGGAACTTAAACTGATTAGCTCAGAGCCTGAAGTCGGGTATATCCTGCTGGGAGGAGCCAACTGTTTTTGTTGCCATAGTGTCACACACCTCCTAGAGACAGCAGCATACACCCATACACCCACAGTCTGTGTCCCCCAATGGATCCTTTGAGAAAGAGATTTTACGATAAGTGTTAAAAAATCTCCTTTTTATGCACATTGGCGTAGAATACGGTATTTTATGCACATTTCCATTTATTTAATGTTCCCCACACATGATCGCTGTCAGTTTTTATTTGGTCTTTTTATGGCTTGTTCTGGCATATGCCACATATAACTTATACTTTTAGACTGGCCTTATGTGTGATTATAACTTATTCTAATTATTCCCAATATGGTTGCCACTAGAGGACCCGCGGGACTCTGATAAATTCATTTATTAGAAGTATTCCCCACTGCTCTCCAGTACTGAATTTTTAATCTAGTACCTATTTAGAAACACCTCCTATAATCCAGCAGTGGTGATGGCACAGTTTATAGACAGAACACACCGTTACTGAACGAGGTACAAGTTGTTCATGCCTGAGTTTCACTCCCAGCACACGTGACTCCCTTACATAGCGACACGTCCCTGGATACTAATCCAGGGCGCACGCACTATCCTGTAACAGCGCTTAGTGCGATCGCGCCCTGTCAATAGCTTCTGACAGGCGTGATTGCAATGTTTACATTAGCCACATGTGCTTATGTTTACAGGCATCGCCGAGTCTGCTTCCGGGACCGCAGCGTTTGTCTGTAAACGTCATGAACTCTTCATATGCAGATTTTAATATCTCTGCCTGGTCAGGGATAATTTTGATTTTATTATTGTGTTATAACATTGATTACTAAATATTCTTCTGTACCAAGTATGTGTTCATATAATATATGTATTATTTTTTTATGTGTATGACGTTGCTAACCACTCCCCCTGACCCTGGCAACCATTTTGGAGCCTATAAATACCCTGTTGGTTTTCATTTGTGTACCCTGATCTGAGGAAGGGAGGGCTCCTCCCGAAACGTGTAATCCATTGCTTTTTATTTGTTTTTGCTCAATAAACAGTCCTGCTGAGGATCTTTTCATTTCACCATGGACATCATTGTCTGCATGCTTTAAGTCGCAGCGCCGGTATTCAAGGGTTTCTTATCTACTCCTTCCTACCGTATCTACAGGACGACCTGGGTCGACTCCTGCTATCCACTGGCTGAGCAGCGACGCACCATCATTGGTACCCCTTTTATTAGGGGTTATATGCCTATTATTTCCACTCTAAGGTGAGCGGCCATCTAGAAGCCCCGTAGGGACATCCCTTAATCCTCACAGCTCCTACGTATATGCCGGGGTAATACACGAGGCGCCGCTTGTCGGTCCTTTTTTTCTTGTTTCTTGGGCAACATAGGCACAGAAACTACACTATTCCTTTACTTTGAACAGATTGGCCTGGCCCTTCCAAGTGGGTACTGCCACCGAGCATGTTTACATGGTGATGATATCTGCCTTGCATTGCTTTACTTGTCTGGCTGATTTAAATCCGATTTCTCTATCGGCTCCATTGGGGGACACAGACCGTGGGTGTATGCTGCTGTCTCTAGGAGGTGTGACACTATGGTAATAAAAAAAAGTCGTCTCCTCCCAGCAGGATATACCCGCCTTCAGGCCCTGAGGTAATCAGTTTTAGCTTAGTGTCTTGCAGGAGGTGGACATGGTCTGGAATTCTCCAGACCAGGTCTTCTGATTTATTGTTCTCCTAGTATAGGGACGTGTTAGTTTTTAACCCCCTCTCGTCAACGGTCAGCGCCTGGGTTGGTGCCTCATGGGTCTGGGCCCTCCTATTTCCCTGCTCACCTCGCTCGCGCATAGCAGCTAGGCGTGGTGCAGGGACAAAAAGCTGACTGAAGACTTCACAGAAGACTCCATTAGGTAAGTTCTTCTGACTGAGGTAAGTACATTTCCCTTTCTCCCTTAGGTGCAAGGACTTGCAACCCCTGGAGACCCTCAGTTTTTGGCCCACCTTTCAGATTTATGGGGCTGGCTGGTACTAGGGCGAGCAGTGGCATATTTGGGGGCATAATTTCTTTTATTACACTGTGTGTAAGTGTTTTTACTTTTCTCACTGTGTGTGAGCGCGTTATATGCGGCTGACAGCCGCGGCGCTTTTACTGGCCGAGCGCACGGAGCGCCGGCTTACTTTCTTTTTCTCCGGCAGCTACTGCCGGTGTGTATGCCGCCCGCTTACTTCCCCCGAGCGCATATGTGCTGACATGTGCGCTCGGGACAGGGAGCGGGCGCCATTACTGTTTCTTCCCAGACTTCTACAAAGCTCCGTCGCCAGGGGTTGGAACTCTCGGGAGGCGCTTCCTTGCAGTGTGTGTGTATGAATTATACTATCGGGCGCATGAAGCGCCGTCTTACTTTCACTTCAGCAGCTGCCGGCTGCCGGGGGGATATGTGTATCGCCCGCTCACTTCCCCGCGGGCGCATATGCGGCTAGCATGTGCGCTCGGGGCAAGGAGCGGGCGCCATTACTGTGGTTCTTCTTGGCGGCCGGGGTGCTGTAGCTCTGCCCACAGGGCTGCCGGAGCTTACTGGAGGCACGAATCGCCCTCCAATCAGCACTGTGCGCGCGATCCAGGTGGCGGGGGCCAATTGGTCAGTGCCCCTGCTCTGGGAACGCCCCTCTCAGGGGTTAACACTTTACTGTCATAGGGGACACTATTCTGTCCTCCCTCTAAACTGACATCTAGACTGCTAGTCTCTATTTTGTCTGTATGACATATTATTCCAAAAATGCCCACTGACTCTGCCTGCTCCACTGCTCCCCCAGACCCCCCAGTTTCCCCGGATGTTACAGTTCCGGTGGATTCGGCCGCCCCTTCAGCCTGGGTTTTCTTCCTATCCCAGTATATGGCTGACTTGACTCAAGTCTCCCTTGTGGTGGCTGAGGCCTCACGTGACATGGTGTCTACCTTGAAGAGGTCTGCCCTGCGCGGGCCCTCTGGTGGGTTCCGCTCCTCTTTTCCACAAGCCTCACGCTCTCACGAAGCATACTAGGGGTATTTTGTCTGACTTTTACATTGAGTTTCCAGGTAGACGTGGGCGTCCCTCCGTGGGTCTCGCCTCCCCTTGTCATCTGGTCACAGACGTCGCTCCTCCAGAGGACATTTCCGGAATCGCCGCTCTGCCCCGCCAGAGCCACGTACCCGGTCAGGGTCGCCCCCCTCCAGGGCTGTCTCCATGCGTTCACTTTCTCCTGGTGAACTGGCGGATGAGGCTTTCGAATCGGCATCTGACTCAGAGGACCGCTCGGATATAGTTGAAACGGTGAACTCATTGGTTGCGGCCATATGAGACTCCTTTCACTTAGAGGACCCAGGATCTTCGGACGTTACTCCTGAAATATCCTTTCATCGTGCTCAACCAGCACCTCAAGGGTTCAGCTCTCACGCTGAACTTCACATCCTTCTGGAATCTCCATGGAAACATCCGGACAAGAGGTTCACAGGAATGAAGAGGGTTCTAGTGCGTTACCCATTCGCCAAGGACCTTGCCTCTAAGGTGGTTTTCCCTCTCTCAATGGTTCCACCAATTTCCCGCCTCTCTAGGCTACTACACTGCTGCTGGCAGAGGCAGCTGCCTTCAAGGACTCGACAGACCAGACGGTGGAGTCCTTGGCGGAGTTTGCCTCGGACGCAGCAGGCTCTGGGTCCGACGCCCTATTGTTATGGTGCTCACAACTCAGTCAGGGTATCCTGGCGGGATTTCCCCCGGAGGATCTATCTTGCTTTGGTTCTCCAATGCTGGGGAATTCTGTGCACAGCTTCCATGCAGTCAGTCCGTGGTGCTGCCTTTGCTGTGGGTCTCCTAGCGGCCCTCCGCCGCCCCATGTGGCTTAGGGCGTGGGATGCGGATGCCGCCTCCAAAAGGTCTCTTACCGAGTTGCCTTTTACTGGTACCCGTCTCTTTGACAAGCGCCTTCACGAGATTATCTCTGTGGCGACGGGGGGTAAAAGTTACTTGTTGCCTCAAAATAAGGCTCGCTTTTCTTCCCAGGGGAAGTCCTCTTCCTTTCGGTCTCTTCGAACCTTTGGCCCCAATAAGGGGTCTCGGCAGGCTCCTTCACGGGACAAGAGGTCTCCCTCGTTCCGGGCTTGTTCGTCTTGGAAGTCGGACACCAACCGTTCTGACCTTTTTTTGTGGTCTCACAGGAAGGCGGTTCTGTGTGGCCTATTCTGGGCCTCAAGCGTCTCACCGCCATCTTCTCTGCCACTTCCGTGGCATCCAGGGCACAAGAGGAGTTTCTTCCTTGGTGGACATCAAGGATGCCTACCTTCATATTCCTATATTTCCCGGCCATCTGCAGTTCCTCCGCCTTCCGGTTCCGGAGGGGCTTTTTCATTTCGTAGCCCTACCCTTTGGTCTGGCCACTGCTCATCGGGTCTTTACCATGATCTTTGCATCAGTGATAGTTCTGTTGTGCGGAGTCTCAGTGATTCCTTACATGGACGACCTTCTCATCAAGGCTCTCATCAGAGTCCAGACTCTAGAGACTGTGGATCTTACACTCCAGACCCTGAATCACTTCGGGTGGACATTCAGCCGAGACGAGTTGGTTCTCTCTCCCATCCAGTCTCTGATCTTCTGGGACTTCACTTCCACGGTATCTGGCCGGATTTGTCTTCCGCCGGACAACCGTCTGGCGCTCTTGTCTGGAGTCCGCTCTCTTCGGGCCAAGGCCCCAGTTTCCATCCGAATTCGTATGGAAGTCTTTGGTCGGATGGTAGCGGCCATGGAGACCATAACCTTTGCCCAGTTCTCCTCTGTCTCTCGATCGCAAGGTTGCTCTCCCTCGTCGGATCCGTCAGTCTCTGCTCTGATGTCTTTGTTCCCCCCTTCTTCTTCAGGGGTGACCATTCCTTCCCTACACGGGCAGGTAGTCACGACAGATGCCACTCTGTCGGGCTAGGGTGGTGTGTTCAGGGATTGGTCGGTTCAGGACCTCTGGCCTCTCCGGGAAGCCCTTCTTCCAATACACATTCTGGACCTGGGGGCGATTCTTCTTTGTCTTCTTGATTGGGAGTTCCATCTTCTGTCCTGTTCTGTCCGCATCCAGTTGGACAACGCCTCAACATCAGTCTGCACGGCGGCGCTCACAGTTCGGCAGCATTGCCGAGGTGTCAAAGATTCTCCTCTGGATGGAACATATGTTTACGGCCTTTTTCGTCAGTTCCTTCCGGGTGTGCTCACTGGGAAGTGGACTTCCTCAGCCGGTCCGCAGCCAACCCCAGCGAGTGGTCTCTACATCCAGTAGTCTTCGCGCAGATCTGCGACCTCTGGGGCATTCTAGACGGAGACCTTTTTGTGTCTGGCACAATCGGAAGATTCTTTCATTTGTGTCGAAGTCCCGGGACCCCCTGGCTCTAGCTGTGGCTGCAATTGGGATTCCTTGGGCGGGGTTTCCCCTGCCCTCTCTGTTTTCTCTCCTTGCTCTCCTTCCCAGGGTTCTGAGGAAGCTCAAAACAGAGGGCGTCCCCGCCATTCTGATAGCTCCAGATTGGCCCCGAAGGTCGTGGTACACCGACGTAGTCAGGCTCCTGGACGACGCTCCACTGCGCCCTCCACTCTGTCCGGACCTGTTCTCTCAGGGTCCTCTTTGCCACCCCAAATTACAGTCACTGCATTTGACGGCGTGGTGGTTGGGACCGCGGACTCTTCCCAAGTCATTCACACCATGCTCAGGGCTCGTAAGCCCTCCTCCGCAAGTATTTACCACCGTACTTGGCGGTCTTATTTTCGTTGGTGTGAAGCTCAGGACTTATCCCCTGTAACCTTCTTGGTTCCCCGTCTTCTCTCCTTTTTGCAGTCGGGTTGCAACTTTGGTTGTCTCTCAGTTCTCTTAAAGGGCAGGTTTCGGTCCTTTCTATTCTTTTCCAGCGGCCTCTGGCTTCTAATTCTCATGTCCGGACCTTCCTTCAAGGAGTGGCGCATGCTGTTCCTCCTTATCGTCACCCTCTCCCCCTTGGGGCTTGAAACTGGTTCTGAGTGCCCTCCAGGGTGCACCCTTTGAGCCCTTAGAGAGGCGTCTCTCCGCTTCCTTTCTTGGAAAGTGGCGTTTCTTGTTGCTATCACCTCCATCCGGAGGGTGTCTGAATTGGCAGCTCTCTCCTGCCGTTCTCCGTTTCTGGTGATCCACCAGGACAAGGTTGTTTTCCGGCCAGATCCTTCCTTTTTGCCTAGGGTGTTTTCGGCCTTTCATCTCAATGAGGACATTCTCCTCTCGTCTTTTTGTCCTGCTCCTTCTCATCCTAAGGAGCGCCTACTACACAAGCTGGATGTAGTCCGGGCTGTTCGGTCTTTTCTCTGCATCACTTATTTGTTTCTTCAGTGTGATTCCTTTTTCATCCTTACAGAAGGTAAGGGACAATCTGCTTCCAAGGCCACCATTTCTCGGTGGATTCGGTCCTCCATTTCGGAAGCCTATCGCTGTAAGGGGAAGATTCTTCCTTTCAGGGTTGTGGCTCATTCTACCCATTCTGTTGCGGCATCCTGGGCTCTCCAGAATAGAGCCTCGGCCTCGCAAATTTGCAAGGCGGCTACCTGGTCGTTTTTGCACACTTCTCAAGGTTCTACCGAGTTCATACCTTCACATCGGCTGATGCTAGTCTGGGCTGTATAGTGTTGCAGGCGGCAGTGAAATGGCCGTCTGCCTAACTGCTTATCTGCCCACCCAAGGGACGGCTTTGGTACGTCCCACGGTCTGTGTCCCCCAATGGAGCCGATAGAGAAAAGGAGATTTTTGTTTACTTACCGTAAAATCTCTTTCTCGAAGGATCCATTGGGGGACACAGCTCCCACCCTTTTTGGGATTTTCCTTTGGTTCTCTGTCCGAGGGTGTGTTCAGTTATGTTTTTTTTCTTCTGCTTCTCGGACAGTTTGGGTTTCCTTTGACCTGTTGGTCCTCTCCTATTGCTCTGAAACTAAAACTGATTACCTCAGGGCCTGAAGGCGGGTATATCCTGCTGGGAGGAGCCAACTTTTTTTATTACCATAGTGTCACACCTCCTAGAGACAGCAGCATACACCCATCTGTGTCCCCCAATGGATCATTTGAGAAAGAGATTTTACGGTAAGTAAACAAAAATCTCCTTACTTACTGTATGTGTGCATATTTATAATATTGTAAAATAATATTTCCTGACTTAATACTTACATATTGTAACATTTTCATGAACAATTCTACAGGAAGGACCATTGGTTCCAGGTATAACATGTAAAGAAGCCAGTGCAAGATTACAGATCTTCCAGGTGACAGCAGAAGCAGTAATGTTATATAGACAGCTGTAAATTTGTTTTCGGAGGAGTCCAGAAACCTCAGGGGAGATTTTTCAAACGATGTGCAGAGGAAAAGTGAAGCAGTTCCCCATAGCAACCAATCAGATTCTGGATTTCATTGATTTAAAGGCCTATTGAAAATGAAAGAAGCTATTTGATTAGTTGCTATAGGTGCAAGTTTTGATTAATTGCCCCCTTTGTGTATTTTTTTAACAATAATTTCAGATGCGTTTTGATGATCTTTGGAGAAAATATGTCACATGTTCTTCTGGAGAACAGCTTTTTGGTTTACCTGTGTCTGACTGGGACATTCTACACAAAAGAAGGTATGGCAGAATTGTATTCACAATGAGGGAGATTTGTGAAATCTTGTGTAGAATTAAAGTAGTGCAGTTGCCACAGCAACCAATCAGATTGCTTCTTTAATTTTCAGAGGCCTTAAAGAAAAAAAAAAAGCAATCTGATTGGTTCTTGTGGGCAACTACTCCACTTTCTTCTGCACAGGATTTGATAAATATCCCCCTAATGATATTTTTTGTGTTCTAGATTTAATTACCAGAAGTAATTGTAAAGCCTTGTTAACATGACAGAATTTTCGTGCGTAATTCCGCATTGGAGATTCCGCTGCAGCAGAGTCCCATTGAATTTAATGGGATTCTGCTTCTTTCCAGAAGTAATTGTAAAGCCTTGTTAACATGACAGAATTTTCGTGCGTAATTCCGCATTGGAGATTCCGCTGCAGCAGAGTCCCATTGAATTTAATGGGATTCTGCTTCTTTCTGCACACAGCGGAATTTCAGTGCCAGATGTTTCCGGCATTGGAACCTGTTCATTCTTTCTGCAGACACAGCACAGAATACATAGCCGTCTATGTGACACCACATCCCTGTGCGGTCCTAGAGCCGACATGTTTATGTTGGTGGCCGCAGTCTGCGAAATGTCCCCGCTTAGATTCTCCGTGCAGACATTCTGTAATGTAAACATAGCCTTAGGAGGCACAAGGACTAACTGTTGCTTCTGAGGAGAATTAAGGCTAAATGCACACACCATTTTGTGAAGTTCTTTTTGAGCCTCAAATAACAGCACTTTTTTTAGAGAAAAAAAGCTGAAACTTTTAAGTTTTCAGCCTGTATTTTTGTATTTGGGACATTTTGTAGCCCTTCTTTAATAGTTTTGGGCGAATTTTTAGCTGACACTTAGGTTACGGCAAAACCTTAAGCCCAAAAAATGGCTGCTTTTAAATTAGATGACAAGAATACAATCCAACATCAGGAATCCTCAAAAAAATCTAAACAATACAACCCTAAAAGATCAGGAGATCTCAAACAGGAAAAAAGTTCTCTCTTCCTGACCCAATATTCACTGACACCCCAGAGCCGCATTCACATTTTGGGTACAATCACATGTCCAGATCTTCTGTGAGTTTAAGCCAGTGTGGATTTTATGCAGCGGAAAATCTACAGTAAGTTATATTTCAGACTCCATTGGGCTCTGCTGCGGATTTTCCGTAAATCTACCGTGGCTTAAACCTGCAGTGGGAAACTTGCAGAAGATCCTGAACGTACCCTCATGCAGGATTAAGAGCTAAGATCTCACAGTATTCTTTGCTTGTCTATACTGAGTTCCATACATCTGTCTTAGGCTTGCCACGCCACGTTTTTGCAATACAGTTCCCGTATACGTTTTCAATTTGAAAACCATACAGAACTGTATTGAAAACCGTATGCATTGACTCTCCATTGAAAACCGTATTCCAAAAGATGCATCAGGTTGTGTCCGTTATGCATCCTGTACGGTTTTGTCCGTTTTTTTTCCCGTACCCAAAACCGTAGCCTTCCATGTTTTTTGTCCTGGTGAAAAACCGTATTGAAATGTATATGTTTTGTTTTTTTTAACATGGGAGTCAATGGGAACCGTACAGAGCGGTGTGTGCATACGGCTCCATCCCGTTTTCCACATACGGTTTTTGACTTTGCACAGTTTTATCTCTTGGAATTTCAATCAAACAAGTGAAACTTTATTCATAATGGAATGATAAGTTAAAAACGTATACGTTTTTTTTCTTAAAAAAATGGATGCAAACGGACATCATTTTTCAAACCGTATATGGATTAAAATTTGTACACATGTTTTGATACAGTTTAGTCAGGTTTTGAGGAATACATTTTTTTATCAACAACCTGATACGGGAACTGTACTGTAGAAACATAATGTGAACCAAGCCTTAGCTGTTTTGCATGAGATACATGGATTTCTGAAACCTACAGAAATATCAGCAACTTAGCTGCTGTGTGTGATTATACCCTTATGTTTATCTCAGTATTTTTATTTAAAACCAGGAATAAAACCAACGCAGAAAAGGTGCAAATCTTTCCATTATAGTTTTTCTCTGTGTCTGTTCCATTCCTGGTTTTAGATTAAAGTACCATGGGGGAGATTTATCAAAACCTGAGTAAAGAAAGAGCGGTGACAACCAACCAGATAGCTTCTTTTCTTTCAAACAGACCTTTTAAAAAAATGAAAGAATCTGATTGGTTGCTATGAGCAACTGCACCACATTTCCTCTACACAGGTTTTGACAAATCTCCCCCTATGTATTGATCCAGCCTAATAGTTATAATGTTGACTGTTAAACATTGTTCCCACCTTGGCCATGTATTTTGGTGTTACAAGATGCTTGTATTTAGTATATCCAAGATGTTATGACAGATTCCATATACTTATAAATCCAAAAAGTTTCTTTCACCTTTGTGTTTTTTGTGTAATGTGTTTGATTTTTATAAGAAAGAATTGTGCAACAGACTTATCTACAGGGTGGGCCATTTATATGGATACACCTTAATAAAATGGGCATGGTTGGTGATAATAACTTCCTGTTTGTGGCATATTAGTATATGTGAGGGGGGGAACTTTTCAAGATGGGTGGTGACCATGGCGGCCATTTTGAAGTCGGCTATTTTGAATCCAACTTTTGTTTTTTCAATAGGAAGAGGGTCATGTGACACATCACACTTATTGGGAATTTCACAAGAAAAACAATAATGTGCTTGGTTTTAATGTAACTTTATTCTTTCATGAGTTATTTACAAGTTTCTGACCACTTATAAAATGTGTTCAATGTGCTGCCCATTGTGTTGGATTGTAAATGCAACCCTCTTCTCTATATACTACTATATACTACTATATACACCGCAGGAGAAATGCTAGCACAGGCTTCCAGTATCCGTATACACTGCTATATACTACTATATACACCGCAGGAGAAATGCTAGCACAGGCTTCCAGTATCTGTATACACTGCTATATACTACTATATACACCGCAGGAGAAATGCTAGCACAGGCTTCCAGGATCCGTAGTTTCAGGTGATGCAGATCTCGTATCTTCACAGCATAGACAATTCCCTTCAGATGACCCCAAAGATAAAAGTCTAAGGAGGTCAGATCGGGAGACCTTAACCCCTTAAGGACACATGACGTACTGGAATGTCATGTGTCCACTCCCAATCTATAACGCGGGGCCACGGTGTGGCCCCGCCTCATAGCGGGCCGGGCCCGGCCGTGGCTAATAGCGTGCGGCATTGATTGCAGTGCCGCGCGCTATTAACCCTTTAGACGCGGCGTTCAAAGTTGAACGCCACGTCTAAAATGAAAGTGTGCCGGTTAGCTCAGTGGGCTGTTCAGGATAGCCGTGGCGAAATCGCGGCATCCCTACCTGCCTCCTCGCTGTCCGATCGCCGAATGACTGCTCAGTGCCTGAGATCCAGGCATGAGCAGTCAAGCGGCAGAATCATCGATCACTGGTTTCTTATGAGAAACCAGTGATCAATGTGAAAGATCAGTGTGTACAGTGTTATAGTCCCCTATTGGACCTATAACACTGCAAAAAAAAAAGTGGGAAAAAAAGTGAATAAAGATCATTTAACCCCTTCCCTATTAAAAGTTTAAATCACCCCCCTTTTCCCATAAAAAAAAAAAAACACAGTGTAAATAAAAATAAACATATGTGGTATCGCCGCGTGCGGAAATGTCCGAATATCGTTAATTAAACCGCACAGTCAATGGCGTACGCGCAAAAAAATTCCAAAGTCCAAATATCACTAAGTCCTATCAATGCAAAAATGGTACCGTTAAAAACTTCAGATCTTGGCGCAAAAAATGAGCCCTCATACCGCCCCAAACGCGGAAAAAAAAAAGTTGTAGGGGTCAGAAATGACAATTTTAAACGTATTAATTTTCCTCCATGAAGTTATGATTTTTTCCAGAAGTCCGACAAAATCAAACCTATATAAGTAGGGGATCATTTTAACCCTATGGACCTACAGAATAAATATCGGGTGTCATTTTTACTGAAAAATGTACTACGTAGAAACGGAAGCCCCCAAATGTTACAAAACTGCATTTTTTTTTTCAATTTTGTCTCACAATGATTTTTTTTTCTGTTTCACAGTAGATTTTTGGGCAAAATGACTGACGTCATTAGAAAGTAGAATTGGTGGCGCAAAAAATAAGCCATCATATGGATTTTTAGGTGCAAAATTGAAAGAGTTATGATTTTTTAAAGGCAAGGAGCAAAAAACGAAAATGCAAAAACAGAAAACCCCCCGGTGCTTAAGGGGTTAAGGGCCATTCAACTGGCCCACGACGACCAATCCACTTTCCAGGAAACTGTTCATCTAGGAATGCTCGGACCTGACACCCATAATGTGATGTCACCATCTTGCTGGAAAAACTCAGGGAACGCGCAGCTTCAGTGCATAAAGAGGGAAACATCATCATGTAGCAATTTCACATATCCAGTGGCCTTGAGGTTTCCAATGATGAAGAATGGCCCCACTATCTTTGTACCCCATATACCACACCATACCATCAATTGTTGTGTTCCAACAGTCTTGGAGGGATCTATCCAATGTGGGTTAGTGTCAGACCAATAGCGCTGGTTTTGTTTGTTAACTTCACCATTCACATAAAAGTTTCCTCATCACTGAACAAAATCTTCTGCGTAAACTGAGGGTCCTGTTCCAATTTTTGTTTTGCCCATTCTGCAGCACCTGAAACTACGGATACTGGAAGCCTGTGCTAGCATTTCTCCTGCGGTGTATATAGTAGTGCATACGGATACTGGAAGCCTGTGCTAGCATTTCTCCTGCGGTGTATATAGTAGTATATAGCAGTGTATACGGATACTGGAAGCCTGTGCTAGCATTTCTCCTGCGGTGTATATAGTAGTGCATACGGATACTGGAAGCCTGTGATAGCATTTCTCCTGCGGTGTATATAGTAGTATATAGCAGTGTATACGGATACTGGAAGCCTGTGCTAGCATTTCTCCTGCGGTGTATATAGTAGTATATAGCAGTGTATACGGATACTGGAAGCCTGTGCTAGCATTTCTCCTGCGGTGTATATAGTAGTATATAGCAGTGTATACGGATACTGGAAGCCTGTGCTAGCATTTCTCCTGCGGTGTATATAGTAGTATATAGCAGTGTATACGGATACTGGAAGCCTGTGCTAGCATTTCTCCTGCGGTGTATATAGTAGTATATAGCAGTGTATACGGATACTGGAAGCCTGTGCTAGCATTTCTCCTGCGGTGTATATAGTAGTATATAGCAGTGTATACGGATACTGGAAGCCTGTGCTAGCATTTCTCCTGCGGTGTATATAGTAGTATATAGCAGTGTATACGGATACTGGAAGCCTGTGCTAGCATTTCTCCTGCGGTGTATATAGTAGTATATAGCAGTGTATACGGATACTGGAAGCCTGTGCTAGCATTTCTCCTGCGGTGTATATAGTAGTATATAGCAGTGTATACGGATACTGGAAGCCTGTGCTAGCATTTCTCCTGCGGTGTATATAGTAGTATATAGCAGTGTATACGGATACTGGAAGCCTGTGCTAGCATTTCTCCTGCGGTGTATATAGTAGTATATAGGAGTGTATACGGATACTGGAAGCCTGTGCTAGCATTTCTCCTGCGGTGTATATAGTAGTATATAGCAGTGTATACGGATACTGGAAGCCTGTGCTAGCATTTCTCCTGCGGTGTATATAGTAGTATATAGCAGTGTATACGGATACTGGAAGCCTGTGCTAGCATTTCTCCTGCGGTGTATATAGTAGTATATAGTAGTATATAGAGAAGAGGGTTGCATTGACAATCCAACACAATGGGCAGCACATTGAACACATTTTATAAGTGGTCAGAAACTTGTAAATAACTCATGAAAGAATAAAGTTATGTTAAAACCCAGCACATCATTGTTTTTCTTGTGAAATTCCCAATACGTTTGATGTGTCACATGACCCTCTTCCTATTGAAAAAACTAAAGTTGGATTCAAAATGTCCGACTTCAAAATGCTCACCACCCATCTTAAAAAGTTTTCCCCTCACATATACTAATGTGCCACAAACAGGAAGTTAATATCACCAACCATTCCCATTTTAAGGCGTATCCATATAAATGGCCCACCCTGTATTTTGGCTGAATTGACATCTGCCAGAGTAGACCCCAAAGACAGTGTAAACAGAGCATTAAATAGTTTTTAATCATGAAAATGTCATTGATTTATCGCATTATCAGATGGTTGACTCTTCTTTCTTATATAGGAAGGAGCTGGAGCTTCTCCAGAAGCTGTATGCATTATATGATACACTGATGAACAGCATAAGTGGATACTATGAGACACTCTGGATAGATATAAACATCAAGAAGCTTTATGCAGAGCTGCAGGATTTTCAGAAAAAGTAAACTTTATAAATTCCTCAATAAATATGTGAATTCAGCTACTAAAAATAAATGTCTGAATGTTTTATCTTTTTATTTTAAAGATGTGATAACCTCCCTGAGGGCTTAAAACACTGGCAAGCATTGCGGGATCTTAAAAAAACAATAGACGATTTCAGTGAATCTTGCCCTTTGTTAGAAATGATGACAAATGACGCCATGAAGAAACGGCACTGGGACCATATTGCCAACCTTGTAGGACGCAGGCTCAATGTTCAGTCTGATTCATTTTTCCTTGGTGACATTATGGAGGCCTCAATTCTTCAGCATAAAGATGAGATTGAGGTAAGTTCTTTTTTCTCAAAAGTTTGTATTCCACATTTGAAATGTTTTCCTCAATGAAATTATGCCATGTGTGAATGCACTCTGTTACCTTATTTCCAATTCTGCTAATCGCTTGTGGAGACAGAGGGTAAGATTTATCAAATCCTGTCCAGAGGAAATGTTGCTGAGTTGCCCATAGCAATCAATCAGATCACTTCTTTCATTTTTCAGAGGCATTTTCAAAAATGAAAGAAGCGACCTGATTGGTTGCGATTAGGCTTAAAGGAGAATTAAGTCATAAAATTATGAAATAATGTAATAATAATATAATATTTGATTGCATCTGTCATTGCATGTCTTACAAATTTACCATTGTATGAACCATTCATCACTTGTACCTCACACCTCAGGATATTTGTATATCAGCTGTGAAGGAGAAGGACATTGAAAGTAAACTGGCCCAGGTGTCTAACGTCTGGAACAAACAGGTTTTAAAGTTTTCATACTTAAAAGGCAGAGGAGAAGTATTAATAGAAGGAGCAGAAACTGCAGAGATCATTGTTACAATTGAGGACAGTCTGATGGTTCTTGGGTCATTACTTAATAACAGGTAAGGAAGAAAGTATCTGTCAGAGTAGGGCCACCTTCACGTTAATATTTTGGATCAGTATTTTACGTCAGTACTGTAAGCCAAAGCTACACAGAATAAAACTACAATGGAAAGATTTGCTCCTCATGTTTTGCTCCCACTCCTGGTTTTGGCCTTACAAATACTGATGCAAAATATTGACTGCAAATTCTGCCATGTAAAGATGGCCTAAGGGCAGTATGGTAGTCGCAAATCTCTCCCCAAACCTTATCAAGTCTGATCACCTGAACTTACAGCATCATAAGGACTGCTGCAGCTTTTTACCCCTCCCCCCCCCCTACTTTGATGCTTTTGCTTTATATATTTTATGGTAAACCACCCCTGAGGGGGAGAACTTCGTAGTCACTGAAGCTACAATTTATCATCTTTTCCTGTACAATTTAGAGGTATTTAAGGGGTACGCCGCCCCTAGACACCTTATCCCCTATCCAAAGGATAGGTGATAAGATGTCTGATTGTTGGTATCCTGCTGCTGAGACCCCTCAGATTTCCCTGCTTCACTCGGCATTTGTTTAGAGTGTCGGGTGCAGCGCCGGAGGCACGTGACGTCATGGCCACACCCCCTCAATGCAAGTCTGAGCGAGGAGGAGTGACGGACGTCACGCCCCCTCCCATAGACCTGCATTAAGGGGGCGTGCCCATGACATCATGAGCGGGGCGTGACTGTGACGTCATGAGCCTCCGCCCTGCATTGCCAGTCATCCGGCATGGGGTGAAGGATAGGGGATAAGATGTCTAGGGGTGGAGTACCCCTTTAAGTACTGAGGACTAAGGATGTCCTGATACTTCTAATGGCCACTGATACAGGACATTTGCACAAGCAAATGTCCCCGATATATATCCAAATACCTGCAGATCCTGTGGACACCACGCAGTTTCCCCCAGTAGGTCCCCTCCATCTAAATAAATAAAAGTCCCTCTCAACTTCCCTCTACTCCAGCGCTGAGGCCTTTTCATCATTCATCCTAAGTGGTGCAGGAACTGCAACGGAATGAAATGACTTCATTGTGCAGGAGAAGGCCCTGCACCACTAACAGAGCAGAGGATGCAGAGGCCTCAGGACAGAAGCCGAGGGAGGTTTGTGGGATTTCTATAATTTTTTTTATTTTTGGACAGGACTTATTGTGTCAAACTACTTGGAAATCTACCTAACAGGAGGTTTCCTACCTATCTGACTACCTACCTACTGGGGGCCTCTAATTAATAGGGGGCATACCTAGTAGGAAGTCAAATCTTGGGGAGGAACCTACAATGAAAGAAAAAAATATAATGAAAAATGAAAGCTTTGCGCCTCTGGGGTAGAGATGTCGCAAATTATTTGCCGGCGAACGGTTCCTTGCGAACATAGCTTGTTTGCCGTGCCGTGCCAACATATGCGATGTTCGATCCGCCCCCTCTTCGTCATCATTGCAGTAAACTTTGACCCTGTGTGTCACAGTCAGCGTGACACATTGTCACGAACCGGCAGGACTGGTAGTGGATCCTCTAGACCAGAGAGGCGATGGCACGGGCCGTACCAGGGGAACGGAGTCTAAGGGACTACTGGTCTTCACTAGGGCCCGCGGCAAAGCGGGATGGACTTGCTGCGGCAGGTAGCCCCCAGGTCGTTCCCCCAATAGCGGCTCGACCTCTCTGGCAGCTGATATGGCGAAGTACACAGGGAGCAGGCAAAGGCATAGTCGGACGTAGCAGAGGTCAGGGCAGGTGGCAAGGGTTCACTGGCGAGAAGACGGTAGCAATGGGTTCGGCAACAGGCAAGGAAATACAGGCTACAAGGAACGCTTTCTCAGAAGCACAAGGCCCAAAGATCCTGCAAGTGCAGGAAGGGGCAGGCAACTTTTATATGGAAAGGGCAGGGGTCATTAGCCAGCGCACCAATCAATGGTGCGCTGGCCCTTTAAATTTACTGAAGGTGGCGCGCGCGCGCCCTAGAGTGCACGCCGGGAAGCAGAGAGTGTCGGCGCAGGGAACGAAGCGCCAGGTAAGGTGGACTGGGACGCGGCGTGTGAGTGGGGACCAGCCGCCACGGCAGCCGCGTCCCCGACACAAGGGATCCCGTGCTCCCGGTCAGTGTGTCTGAGCGGGAGGCACCGGGATCCCGAGGAGAGGGGGCGAGAAAGCGTGCGCTCCGGTCCGGAGGCAGGGACCAGAGCGTTCGCTGTGACACACATTACAGCCAATCAGCAGCAGACCCTCCCTTCCAGACCCACCCACCTCCTGCACAGACTCCATTTTTTGCTTCATTCTGAAGCTGCATGGTTAGAGAGAGGAGGGATAGTGAACCTGCTCCTGATTTAATAGGGAAAGCGATAGCTAGGTGGTTTATTCAGGGTCCACTACACTCCTGAAGCACTAATCTAATCTCTGCTGTAAGGAAAGCACCCATAAAAGCTCTTTTTAGGGCTCAAACATCAGTCTGCATTTTTTTGTTTTCCCCCTGTATACTCTAATAGCATTTGCCTGCCTGGCAGCGAGATTGGCAGGCTCACAGGGTATATTGTGCCCACTTGCCCAGTGGCACCACTCATATCTGCTGTCACAATAGCTTGCAATATAGCAGTAGTATAGCAGTCATTTTCTTTCACACGTGTGTTTTACAACAGCTGGAGGCACCCTGGTTGGAAACCACTGATTAAAAGTGGTACTCCGGTAGAAAACGTTTTTTCTTTCAAGCAACTACAGTATTCAGTGTTCACAAAAGTCCTGAAGGACTCATCTGATCTCTGCTGTAAGGACAGCACCCAAAAAAGCCCTTTTTAGGGCTCAAACATCAGTCTGCATTTTTTATTTCTTTCCCCTGTGTACTCTAATAGCATTTGCCTGCCTGGCAGCATGTGTGGCAGGCTCGCTCACAAAGTATATTGTGCCCACTTGCCCAGTGGCACCACTCATATCTGCTGTCACAATAGCTTGCAATATAGCAGTAATATAGCAGTCAGTTTCTTTCACATGTGTGTTTTGCAACAGCTGGAGGCACCCTGGTTGGGAACCACTGGTTAAAAGGGGTACTCTGGTAAAAACCTTTTTTTCTTTCAAGCAACTACAGTATTCAGTGTTCTCAAAAGTCCTGAAGGACTCATCTGAAAGCACCCAAAGAAGCCCTTTTTAGGGCTCAAACATCAGTCTGCATTTTTTTCCCCAAAAACTTTTTTGACTGTGAAATAATAACAGTCAGTTTCCATCACACAAGTGCGTTTCAGGGCCTGCAAGGGCACAGTGTTACACCAGAACTACTCATATATGGTGTAGAAGTAGTATAAATTTGAAAAAAAAAAAAAAAAAAAACATTTTTGGCTGTGAAATAAAATCAGTCAGTTTACAAAACACTTGGGAGTTTTTGGGCCTGCAGGGCTCATTGTCACACTAGTGCAAGTCATATTTGGTGTAATGGTAGTGTAAATTTGAAAAAAAAAAAAAAAAAACCTTTTTGGCTGTGAAATAAAATCAGTCAGTTCACTTCTCACTTGGGAGTTTTGGGGCCTGTAGGGCTTTGTATCACACTAGTGCAAGTCATATTTGGTGTAACAGTAGTGTAAATTTGAAAAAAAAAACTTTTTTGGCTGTGAAATAAAATCAGTCAGTTTACAAAACATTTGTGTGTTTTTGGGCCTGCAGGGCTCTGTGTCACACCAGTGCAAGTCATATTTGGTGTAACAGTAGTGTGAATTTAAAAAAAACTAAACTTTTTTTTGGCTGTGAAATAAAATCAGTCAGTTCACTTCACACTTGGGAGTTTTTAGGCCTGCAGGGCTCTATATCACACTAGTGCAAGTCATATTTGGTGTAACAGTAGTGTAAATTTGAAAAAATAAAAACTTTTTTGGCTGTGAAATAAAATCAGTCAGTTTACAAAACACTTGGGAGTTTTGGGGCCTGCAGGGCTCTGTGTCACACTAGTGCAAGTCATATTTGGTGTAACAGTAGTGTAAAATTGAGGAGTTGGTGACATCGCCACGACTTGCAGGCAGGCCTGCTGCAACCTCCTCTACTCCTCCTACTCCATCCTCTTCCACAACCTCCTCGGCTGAGTCCTCTTCTACTGCTGCGTCTTGCTCCACATCACTGGCACCCCCCCCCCCCCCCAGCTCCCCAGGTGCTATTCCACATCCCAGATACGGCAGTGTCACGCCATCTTGAGGTTGACTTGCCTGAAAGCAGAGAGTCACACCGCACCAGCGCTCCTGTCTACCCTGAACGCACAGGTGGATCAGTGACTGACTCCGCACCAACTGGAGATCGGAAAAGTGGTTTCTGACAACGGAACAAATTTGTTGGCGGCATTGAGGTTGGGCAAGTTGACACATGTGCCGTGCATGGCACATGTGTGTAATCTGATCGTACAACGCTTTGTGCATAAGTACCCAGGCTTACAGGATGTCCAGGAAGGTGTGCGGCCATTTCAGGCGTTCCTACACAGCCTTGGCGCACTTTTCAGATATCCAGCGGTGAAACAACATGCCAGTGAGGCGCTTTATTTGCGACGGCCCGACACGTTGGAATTCAACACTCCTAATGTTCGACCGTCTGCTCCAACAAGAAAAAGCCGTTAACATTATTTGTATGACCGGGGTGCTAGGACATCCTCTGCGGAGCTGGGAATTTTTTTGCCACGTTACTGGACACTCATGCGCAATGCCTGTAGGCTCATGCGTCCTTTTGAGGAGTTGACAAACCTAGTCAGTCGCACCGAAGGCACCATCAGCGACATCGTACCATTTGTTTTCTTCCTGGTGCGTGCCCTGTGAAGAGTGCTGTATCAGGCAGTAGATGAGCGTGAAGAGGAAGAGTTGTGGTCACCATCACCACCAGAAACAGCCTTATCAGCATCGCTTGTTGGACCTGCATCAACGCTGGAAGGGGATTGTGAGGAAGAGGAGTCAGAGGAGGAATGTGGCTTTGAGGAGGAGGAGGAAGACCAACCACAGCAGGCATCCCAGGGTGCTCATTGTCACCTATCTGATTCCTGTGGTGTTGTACATGGCTGGGGGGAAGAAGATTATAACTTCCCTGACATCACTGAGGACGAGGAACGGGACATGAGTAGCTCGGCATCCAACCTTGTGCAAATGGGGTATTTCATGCTGTCGTGCCTGTTGAGGGACCCTCGTATAAAAAGGCTGTGTCACGATTCGGCTTGGCTGGAGGTGGATCCTCTGTGCCAGAGAGGGATTGGCGTGGACCGTGTCGGTGGACACGGGGGAAGTGAGGTATAAGTAGGGAAGTGCACAGGTGAAGGTACTGATGAAAACCTGATGCGCCAATCAGTGGCGCACCGGCCCTTTAAATCGCAAAGACCCGGCGCGCGCGCCCTAAGGAGCGGGGCCGCGCGCACCGGGACAGCACAGACGGGGAACGGGTCTGGTAAGGGAATCAAGATGCGCATCGCGAGCGGGCGCGTCCCGCATCGCGAATCGCATCCCGGCTGGGAACATTATCGCAGCGCACCCGGTCGGCAGGTCTGACTGGGGCGCTGTGAATAAGAGAACGCCGTGAGCACTCCGGGGAGGAGCGGGGTCCCGGAGCGCACGGCGTAACAGTACCCCCCCCCCCCCCCCCCCCCTTGGGTCTCCCCCTCTTCTTGGAACCTGAGAACCTGAGGATAAGACTCTTGTCCAGGATGTTGTCCTCAGGTTCCCATGATCTCTCCTCTGGGCCGCAATTCTCCCAGTCAACCAAAAAGAATTTTTTACCTCTGACCGTCTTGGATGCCAGAATTTCCTTCACCGAAAAAACGTCAGAGGACCCGGAAACTGGAGTGGGAGAAACAACTTTGGGAGAGAAGCGGTTAAGGATGAGTGGTTTAAGGAGAGAGACATGGAAAGCATTGGGAATACGGAGAGAAGGAGAGAAGGAGTTTGTAAGAGACAGGGTTGATCTGGCACTTGACTTTGAAAGGACCAAGATAACGTGGTCCCAGTTTATAACTGGGGACACGAAAGCGGACATACTTGGCGGAGAGCCATACCTTATCTCCGGGAGAAAAAATGGGGGAATTCTTCTTTTCTTATCGGCATATTTTTTCTTCCGGGATGAAGCCTGCAAAAGAGAATTTTGAGTCTCTTTCCATATGGTTGAGAGGTCCCGAGTCACTTCATCAACAGCGGGCAAACCAGAGGGCATGGGAGTGGGGAGGGGGGGAAGAGGGTGACGGCCGTACACCACGATGAATGGGGATTTAGCAGAGGATTCGGAGACTCTGAAATTGTACGAAAATTCGTCCCATGGAAGAAGATCTGCCCAGTCATCCTGGCGGGAGGAAACAAAATGTCGCAAATAGTCACCCAGAACCTGATTAATTCTTTCTACTTGTCCATTGGATTGGGGATGATAAGAAGACGAGAAGTTTAATTAGATTTTGAGCTGATTACAGAGGGCCCTCCAGAATTTAGACACAAATTGAACGCCTCTATCCGAGACGATATGCGCGGGCAACCCGTGAAGGCGAAAAATGTGTATAAAAAAATTGCATCGCCAACTGAGGCGCCGAAGGAAGACCTGGAAGAGGGATAAAATGTGCCATCTTGGAGAATCGATCAACGACCACCCAAACAACTGTGTTGCCATGGGATAAAGGTAAGTCAGTAATAAAGTCCATACCAATCTGAGACCAAGGTCGTTCAGGAACAGGCAAAGGATAGAGGAGACCAGCAGGCTTCTGGCGAGGGGTCTTGTCCCGGGCACAGACTGTACAAGCCCGCACGAAATCAACAACATCAGTTTCCAGGGTAGGCCACCAATAAATTCGAGAGATGAGTTGGATGGATTTTTTGATGCCAGCATGGCCTGCGAGGTGAGAGGAGTGTCCCCACTTGAGAATCTTGAGGCTCTGGCGTGGAGAGACGAAGGTCTTCCCTGGAGGAGTTTGTCTGATGGAAGCTGGAGAAGAGGAGATCAGACAGTCCGGAGGAATAATGTGTTGCGGGGAAGTTTCCACTTCAGAGGCATCCGATGAACGAGAGAGGGCATCAGCCCTAATGTTCTTGTCAGCAGGGCGAAAATGAATTTCAAAGTTAAAACGGGCAAAGAACAATGACCACCTAGCCTGGCGAGGGTTCAGCCGTTGGGCAGACTGAAGATAAGAGAGGTTCTTGTGGTCAGTGTATATAATAACTGGATATTTGGATCCCTCCAGCAGGTGCCTCCATTCCTCAAGCGCCAATTTTATGGCCAGTAGTTTTCAATCACCAATGGAGTAGTTTTTCTCCGCCGGAGAGAAGGTCCTAGAAAAAAAACCACAAGTAACAGCATGCCCGGAAGAATTTTTTTGTAGGAGAACTGCTCCAGCTCCCACCGAGGAGGCGTCTACCTCCAATGAGAAGGGTTTGGATGGGTCAGGTCTGGAGAGTACGGAAGCAGAAGAAAAGGCAGTCTTGAGATGTTTGAATGCGTCTTCCGCTTGAGGAGGCCAGGACTTAGGGTTGGCGTTTTTCTTGGTTAGGGCCACGATAGGAGCCACAATAGTAAAGAAGTGTGGGATAAATTGTCTGTAATAATTGGCGAACCCCAAAAAACGTTGGATAGCATGGAGTCCGGAGGTGCGTGGCCAATCCAATACGGCAGATAGTTTATCTGGGTCCATTTGTAGTCCCTGGCCAGAGACTAATTATCCTAGGAAGGGAAGAGACTGACATTCAAAGATAAATTTTTCCATTTTGGCATATAATTGATTGTCCCGAAGTCTCTGAAGAACCATGCGGACATGCTGGCGGTGTTCTTCTAGGTTAGCAGAAAAAATCAGAATATCATCTAGGTAAACCACAACACAGGTATATAGAAGATCACGAAAAATTTAATTTACAAAGTCTTGGAAGACGGCAGGGGCGTTGCAAAGGCCAAAGGGCATAACCAGATATTCAAAGTGTCCATCTCTGGTGTTAAATGCAGTCTTCCACTTGTCCCCCTCCCTGATGCGGATGAGATTATAAGCACCTCTTAAGTCCAGCTTTGTAAAGATGTGGGCGCCACGTAGGCGATCAAAGAGTTCCGAGATAAGAGGTAGGGGATAGCGTTTTTTTACAGTGATTTTATTAAGTCCGCGGTAATCAATGCAAGGGCGTAGGGAGCCGTCTTTTTTGGAAACGAAAAAAAATCCAGCTCCGGCAGGAGAGGAAGACTTGCGGATAAACCCCTTTTTTAAATTCTCTTGGATGTACTCCGACATGGCTTGAGTTTTCGGAGCAGACAGAGGATAGATTCTGCCCCGGGGAGGAGTAGTACCAGGGAGGAGGTCAATAGGACAGTCATAAGGCCTGTGAGGAGGTAAAGTCTCTGCTTGTTTTTTGCAAAAAACATCAGCATAATCCAGATAGGCCTTGGGGAGACCAGATAACAGGGGAACCACAGAGTCTTGACTGACAGTACAGGGAGCAGGCTTAAGACAGTCCTTGTGGCAAGAAGTACCCCAGTTCTTGATTTCCCCGGTGGTCCAATCAAGGGTTGGGGAATGGCGTTGAAGCCACGGTAATCCAAGAAGAATTTCTGAAGTGCAGTTAGAAAGGACCAAAAATTAAATTTTTTCGTGATGGGGTCCGATGCACATTAAGAGGGGTTCCGTGCGGTAACGCACAGTACAGTCCAATCTTTCATTATTAACAGAGTTGATGTAGAGGGGTCTGGCGAGACTGGTCACCGGAATGTTGAACCTGTTGATGAAAGAGGCCAAAATAAAATTTCCTGCAGATCCGGAATCCAAGAAGGCCATAGCTGAGAAGGAGAAGGTAGAAGAAGAAATCCGCACAGGCACAGTAAGACGTGGAGAAGCAGAGTTCACATCCAGAGCTGTCTCACCTTTGTGCGGAGTCAGCGTGCGTCTTTCCTGGCGTGGAGGTCGGATAGGACAATCCTTCAAGAAATGTTCGGTACTGGCACAGTACAGGCAAAGGTTCTCCATGCGGCGTCGTGTCCTCTCTTGAGGTGTCAAGCGAGACCGGTCAACTTGCATAGCCTCCATGGCGGAAGGCACAGGAACGGATTGCAGTGGACCAGAGGAGAGAGGAGCCGGGGAAGGAAACCGCCTCGTGCGAACAAAGTCCATATCCTGGCGGAGCTCCTGACGCCTTTCGGAAAAACGCATGTCAATGCGGGTAGCAAGATGAATCAGTTCATGCAGGTTATCAGGGGTTTCTCGGGCGGCCAGCACATCTTTAATGTTACTGGATAGGCCTTTTTTAAAGGTCGCGCAGAGGGCCTCGTTATTCCAGGACAATTCGGAGGCGAGAGTACGGAATTGGATGGCGTACTCGCCAACGGAAGAATTACCCTGGACCAGGTTCAGCAGGGCAGTCTCGGCAGAAGAGGCTCGGGCAGGTTCCTCAAAGACACTTCGAATCTCCGTGAAGAAAGAGTGTACAGAGGCAGTGACAGGATCATTGCGGTCCCAGAGCGGTGTGGCCCATGACAGGGCTTTCCCAGACAGAAGGCTGACTACGAAAGCCACCTTTGACCTTTCAGTTGGAAACTGGTCCGACATCATCTCCAAATGCAGGGAACATTGCAAGAGAAAAACACGGCAAAATTTAGAGTCCCCATCAAATTTATCCGGCAAAGATAATCGGAGGCTGGATGCGGCCACTCGCTGCGGAGGAGGTGCAGGAGCTGGTGGAGGAGATGATTGTTGAAGCTGTGGTAGTAGCTGCTGTAGCATCACGGTCAGTTGAGACAGCTGGTGGCCTTGTTGCGCTATCTGTTGTGACTGCTGGGCGACCACCGTGGTGAGGTCGGCGACAGCTGGCAGCGGGACCTTAGCGGGATCCATGGCCGGATCTATTGTCACGATTCGGCTTGGCTGGAGGTGGATCCTCTGTGCCAGAGAGGGATTGGCGTGGACCGTGTCGGTGGACCGGTTCTAAGTTGCTACTGGTATTCACCAGAGCCCGCCGCAAAGCGGGATGGTCTTGCAGCGGCGGTAGCAACCAGGTCGTATCCACCGGCAACGGCTCAACCTCTCTGACTGCTGAGATAAGCGCGGTACAAGGGAGTAGACAAGAGCAAGGTCGGACGTAGCAGAAGGTCAAGGCAGGCAGCAAGGATCGTAGTCAGGGGCAACGGCAGGAGAACTGGAACACAGGCTAGGAACACACAAGGAAACGCTTTCACTGGCACAATGGCAACAAGATCCGGCGAGGGAGTGCAAGGGAAGTGAGGTATAAGTAGGGAAGTGCACAGGTGAAGGTACTGATGAAAACCTGATGCGCCAATCAGTGGCGCACCGGCCCTTTAAATCGCAAAGACCCGGCGCGCGCGCGCCCTAAGGAGCGGGGCCGCGCGCGCCGGGACAGCACAGACGGGGAACGGGTCTGGTAAGGGAATCGAGATGGGCATCACGAGCGGGCGCGTCCTGCATCGCGAATCGCATCCCGGCTGGGAACATTATCGCAGCGCACCCGGTCGGCAGGTCTGACCGGGGCGCTGTGAATAAGAGAACGCCGTGAGCGCTCCGGGGAGGAGCGGGGACCCGGAGCGCACGGCGTAACAGGCTGAAGGAGAATGACCTGTACTGGGTGTCCACGCTACTAGACCCCCGGTATAAACATAAAGTGCCTGACATGTTACCGCATTACTGCAAGGCGGAAAGGATGCAGCAGGTCAAAAATAAATTATTAGGTATGCTTTACACAGCGTATAAGGGTGATGTCACAGCACAACAGGGATCTAACAGGGGAAGAGGTGAAAGTAATCCTCCTCCTCCCAGGAACACGCCGGCAAGGACAGGATGCTGTACAGACATGCTGTTGATGGAGGACATGCAGAGCTTTTTAAGTCCTACGCATCGCCACAGCCCTTCGGGGTCCACCATCAGAGAACGACTTGACCGACAGGTAGCAGACTACCTGGCCTTAACCGCAGATATCGACACTCTGAGAAGCGATGAACCCCTTGACTACTGGGTGTGCCAACTTGACCTGTGGCCTGAGCTATCCCAATTTGCGCTCGAACTTCTGGCCTGTCCCGCTTCAAGTGTCCTGTCAGAAAGGACCTTCAGTGCAGCAGGAGGTATTGTCACTGAGAAGAGGAGTCGCCTTGGTCAAAAAAGTCTGGATTACCTCACCTTTATTAAGATGAATGAGGGATGGATCCCGAAGGGACTGACACTGGGTGATACATTTGACTGAACAAGGCCTGATGAGATGAGCTGCCTTGGGCTAAAAATGGTCCACACGCTGCTGTATTTTACCTCTGAATGCCGGATGACTTGCATGACTTATCCGCCACCAACTAGGATTCAAGCCGCAATGTTTTAGGGCACTTTCTGCCTGGTGAAACAAACAGAAAATTTTCTGGCCGCTGCTACAGCGGCTGCAACAATACCAAATTTTTCACGCATGTGTACATGCCTAATTTTTCTGGCCTCTGGTGCTGCACTGTAGCTTCAAAAACCAAACCAAAAAAAAGGCACATAGCAGGGATTAAACTGATAAGAATAGAACTACTTAACACACCACTCCTATCTGGTGTCACAATAGCTTGCATTTAAAAATAAATAAAATTTTTTGACTGTAATATAATAGCAGTCAGTTTCCTTCACATGTGTGCGTTTCCGACCAAAGTCCTCTGCGTGCTGACACATGCAAAAGAAGCCCGCAGCAGAGTGGGGATATCTGGAACCCCAAAAAACAGGTCCGAAGTGGAGGATACGCATCAGGCACAAAATATAGTGCCACTCAACGGAATCAAAAGCCTTATAGATATCCAGGCTGACGTAACCAGGGGAGACACTCTCCTCCGCTGCGAAGATGTTGAGCTGAAATCTCAGCAGAGGCCAGCAGAGAGGGGGTTAATGGAGCAGCAGCAGGATCAACTGTCAGCACCACTCAGGCTCCATCAAGTCCTGCAGCCAGGACACTTCCTCAGCACGAGAGCCCCACCGTCCCAGCAGCTGGAGGAGCATAACATAATACCTGATGTTTTAAAGCACGTTATTCCAAACAATTTAGGAATGTTAGGGGATTTATGCCCTTTATGGATTAAAACCAGACTCTGCATCAACTATGTAATTTTCCATGGGAGTTTTGCCATGGATCCCCCTCCAGCACGCCACAGTCCAGGTAATAGTCCCCTTGAAATAACTTTTCTATCACTATTGTGGCCAGAAAGAGTCCCTGTAGGTTTTAAAATTTGCCTGCCTATTGAAGTCTATGGCGGTTCGCACGTTCGCGAATACTTGCGGAAATTCGCGTTCGCCGTTCGCAAACGGAAAATTTTATGTTCGCGACATCACTACTCTGGGTTTTTTCCAAGGCTTTGGCTTGCAAGTACTGATAATAAATACTGACTAAAATACTGCTGTGTAACTTTAGAACTATGACAGGACATGTGGTATTTAGAGATGAGCGAACTTACAGTAAATTTGATTCGTCACGAACTACTCGGCAGTTGATGGCTTATCCTGCATATATTAGTTCAGCTTTCCGGTGCTCCCGTGGACTGGAAAAGGTGGATACAGTCCTAGGAGACTCTTTCCTAGGACTGTATCCACCTTTTCCAGCCCACCGGAACTCCTGAAAGCTGAACTCATCAACTGCCGAGCCGAGAAGTTCGTGACAAATCGAATTTACTGTAAGTTCGCTCATCTCTAGTGGTATTGTATAGATATTAAATTATACATTAATGAAGTGCTATCCTGTGTTCACATTTGTCTCTATTATCCTAACTTTTGTATTTTAGATACAATGAACATTTTAAGAAGACCATTCAGGGCTGGATCCAGCAGATGAGCGCATCATCCGCCATGTTAGAGGAGTGGTTACAGGTTCAGACCCTCTGGATTTACCTGGAAGCTGTTTTTGTTTCTGGAGATATAGCCAGCCAATTACCTGAGGTGAAATGCTTAGGCTGTGTGCACTCATCTTATTGAGTGCCTTGTTATGGTCAATATTTTGAACAAAACAAGGCAGCAAACAAGTGAAGATCAGCGAGATCCATGCTCATTTGGAGAGGCTTTATAAGGCTTAATTAATAGTGTGGCCCATTAAATTCATTGTTATCAGCCGCACATCCTGTTAAGACAGTTCGATGTGTGGGTGGTAACAATGATTTTTTGGCCAGACAAAAGATGGTTAATGAATCAGCTGCTTGCTGACCCTTTCACACAAGCCAATTATCAGGAATTAGAGTTTTTAGGAACACTTATTTCCCAGATAATTGGCTTGTTTAAAAGGGTCTTTATGTGTATGTTACCACAGCTATAGGAGTTATACATACTTGATAAAACTCTTGTATTGACATGTAGGAAGCCAAAAGGTTCAAGAACATAGACAGGACGTGGATGAAGCTGATGCAGCAAGCTCATGACAAAGCCAGTGTCAGTCAGTGCTGCGTTGGAGATGAGGCCTTGATACACATCCTTCCTTATCTACATGAACAGCTGCAGATCTGTCAGAAGTCACTCACAGGGTATGGCATGTTGTAGGATGCTAATGCAGTCACCCCCACATCAGTACATGACTGTTGTTGTCTAGTATGTTAAAAATGCCCTTGGTTCAGGGCAATACCTGTGCACTCTTTTATATGAAAGATTTATACGTCTTCTGTGTCTCCTGGTTTTGGCATATGAATACAGAAGTGAAATATGCCCATATGAAAGTAGTCATAGGCCGGTTTCAAACCGTTGTATTATGTCCCCAAGTCCCGACCTGACCATGGGTCTAATGACCCAAACTGACACGAATCAGTTCAGCTATGAGACCCGCACTCAGGCCGAGACTTGTGGATGTAAAAATGTGTCTGTAATATGTCTGTGTTAACCAGCGTTGGGCTGGCTTTGTGAAAACGCTGCAGATTTTCTAAAATTTTTTGAGTGGCATCCGAATAGGACCTATAAAATACAGATTTACACCACTAGCTGGATCCACTTCTGGCTTCAAAAATTGCACTTCTATTAATTTAAAAAGGCTGTGTGAAGTGACCCTGATGGTGAAGTCACACACAGCAGACTTGTTGCAGAAATTTCGGCAAATATCTTACGCATCTAAACAGGGCTTGTAAAAATCCATGTGCTCACTGTCAGAACAAACCCATTCAGATGAGAACTGATTTTCATTTGCAGAAAGTGTGAATATTCTTTTGATCTGTAAAGTCTGATGAAAGGAGTGGAAGTCTTTCTTCAGAAATCTGTTTGTTTGTTTTTTTGCATCAAATTTACCTTCATTTTTCTAATTACAAGTTGTGATTCTTTCATCATGTGATTCAAGGGTTTCTATTTTTTTTTTTTCGGCTTTTTTATTTTTATTTTTTAAATTGTGTGAATTCAACATATCTTTGTGCTTATATTATTATTTATTTGAAATTCACAAAGTAGCAGTGAGGCTATGTTCACATGGTTGAATGTCTGCACAGAAAATTTCCATGCAGACATTCCACTGACGGGATCGCCGGCCGACATGGAAATACGGCATCTCATAGAGAGCAATGCACTTCTGTGACGACTCCGCAGAAAGAATAGACATGACTATTCTTTCTGCAGATGCAATAATCTGAATTACCGCCATGTGAACAGTTCAGCAGAATCCCATTGAAATTGAGATGGAACTCTGCTGCTGCAGAATTTCCGTGCAGAATTCTTCTGCGGAATTCCACATGGAAATTCTATTGTGTAAACATAGCCTCACAGAAAGTGTTTATACTCAAAATGCTTTGTTTTCTCTTTAAGGTGTTTGGAGCAAAAAAGATTAATTTTTCCAAGATTTTTTTTCGTATCTGACACTGTACTTTTGGAGATTTTGGGAAAAGCAAGTGATTCACACAACATTCAGGTATTTATATATGTCTACAGAAGATGCTATATAAAACTCTTAATACCAGTAATAACATTACAAAATGCAGAATAGTGACGAACATAAAATCAGCTCTGATTTCCACAATTAAAATCCAAAATTAGCATCATTAAAAATTAAGTGTAATGAAAAAGGTAAAACTGAAGATGGAACCTCAATGCGTTTCGCATTGTTAACAATTCTAAGTCATGTCATTGGGTTGTTGTAGTAGTAATTCTTTATTATTGGAATAGGAGTTATAAAAAAAAACATGGCTGCTTTCTTACAAAAACAATTCCATACCTGTTCAAAGACTGTGTCTAAGGGCTGGTTCACAGCTATGCCACATCAGTACGCCAGGGAATACATTTAAACTGTACCTAAGCATATGCTGTGGTATACCCATAGGTCTCCATTATGTAAAAGTTGCCAAAAGGATGCCAGTTTGGACCTGATTTTGTCCACTCTACGTTTGTGTAGAATTGTTTGTGAAATAGAAAAAAAATCAGCATGCACTACTTTTTCTGTACCAAAATGGATACAATCATATGTAACAAAACATAAGCAACATTGAGCCACATTGGTGTTATTTTGGTACATCAGTTTATGGTATAGATGTGAACCTATAGATGTGAACCTTCCCCAATATTGCAGCTCAGCTTCATTAAAGTGAATGGGGCCAAGCAGCTATACCACAGGCTACCTATGGACAGATGTGGTGCTGTCTTTGGTCACCACCTTTGCTAGGAGCCAATGTAATGGGTGTAAAGTGTGAGGACCGCCTGGCATATGAGCCCTGCTGGTGCATCCGAGAACGGATCTCTGTTTCCTATTAAATCACAAGGATAACTATGGTCTGCAAATATGGCTCCCATATATGAGGCTGTGTAATCCCTGCAGTCCAATGGGTATTGTGATTCTGTGTCAGGAAGCAGCTGGAGTCCATGTATGTGTATATATAGTATTTGTGATGCCTCTTACTATGTATTATTATAATATATAATGATTTGAATGTGTTCCAGCCTCATCTAGCTGCACTTTCTGCAAACATCAATGAGGTTGAGTTCTCTGCTACGCACTATGACCAGATCTTATCTGTTGTCTCTAGGGAAGGAGAAGTCATTAAGGTAACAATTTATTACATTTATTTTCTACTACTTTCTTCTTTGTCCAGCCATTCTGTTGTAATATTATATTATATGAAATGTTGGTCTGTCCCCCTTGTTTGCAGTTTGTGAATTGTCTGATTTACATACAAAGTAGGGCTGCAGTCACAATTCTGCTGGTTGTTAGTTCGTTGGTCTGCCATGATTTTCAATCCCAGTGAAAAGTAGGATACACTCAGAAAATGGCCCGAACATAGTTACTATCTGACTAAATTTGGGTCATTGGATTCAATGGGATCCATTTTACTTTGTGCATGGATACGTTGGCAGATGATTTTGAGCTTCGGCAAGCGTATCCATGCCACAGAGGCGCAATTCCTGATGTGAATGCACCCTAAGTAATATAATGTATGTACACTCAAGCAGAAGAATAGTGAGTACAGCTCTGGAGAATAATACAGGATGTAACTCATGATCAGTACAGGATAAGTACTGTTATGTATGTACACAGTGACCTCACCAGCAGAATAGCGAGTACAGCTCTGGGGTATAATATAGGATATAACTCAGGATCAGTACAGGATAAGTAATGTAATGTATGTACACAGTGACCCCACCAGCAGAATAGTGAGTAAAACTCTGGCGTATAATACAGGATATAACTCAGGATCAGTACAGAATAAGTAATGTAATGTATGTACACAGTGACCTCACCAGCAGAATAGTGAGTGCAGCTCTGGGGTATAATACAGGATATAACTCAGGATCAGTACAGGATAAGTAATGTAATGTATGTACACAGTGATCTCACCAGCAGAATAGTGAGTGTTACGCCGGAGCGCTCGCAGCGTTCACCTTGTCGCAGCGCCCCGGTCAGACCCGCTGACCGGGAGCGCTGCGTTATTGTCTCTGGCGGGGATGCGATCCGCAATGCGGGACGCGCCCGCTCGCGGTTCGCATCCCAGTCTGCTTACCCGTCTGTTCAGTCCCGGCGTGCGCGGCCTCGCCCTCTAGGGCGCGCGCGCGCCGGCTCTCTGCGATTTAAAGGGCCAGTGCGCTTCTGATTGGCGCCTGGCCCAATTATTGCTTACACCTGTGCCCTAGCCTATATTACCTCACTTCCCCTTCCCTACATCGCCGGATCTTGTTGCCCTTGTGCCAGTGAAAGCGTTTCCTTGTATGTCCCAAGCCAGTGTTCCAGACCTTCTGCCGTTGCCCCTGACTACGATCCTTGCTGCCTGCCCTGACCTTCTGCTACGTCCGACCTTGCTCTTGCCTAATCCCTTGTACCGCGCCTATCTCAGCCGTCAGTTGGGGTTGAGTCGATATCGGGTGGAACGACCTGGGGGTTACCTGCCGCAGCAAATCCATCCCGCTTTGCGTGAAAACCAGTAACCCCTTAGACTCTGTTCCCCTGGTATGGCCCACGTCATCACCCCACTGACACAGAGGATCCACCACCAGTATCCTCACAGTACCCGGATCCTGACAGTGAGTACAGCTCTGGAGTATAATACAGGATATAACTCAGGATCAGTACAGGATAAGTAATGTAATGTACACATTGGAAGGGTGCTCGCGTCATACACGGACCCGCCCGTAATGGCCGACATCTGCGATCGTGCGGATGTCCGCCATTAACCCCTCCGATGCCGTGATCAATACAGATCACGGCATCTGCGGCATTGCGGCACTTTGATTGGATGATCGGGGATCCGATCATCCAGCATGACAGCAGGAGGTCCCCTCACCTGGCTCAGGCCATCTCCCGAGGTCTTCTGCTCTGGTCTGTGATCGAGCAGACCAGAGCAGAAGATCACCGATAATACTAATCAGTGCTGTGTCCTATACATAACACTGAACAGTATTAGCAATCAAAGGATTGCTATAGATTGTCCCCTATGGGGACATAAAAAGTGTAAAAAAAAAAGTTGAAAAATGTAAAAATAAAAAGTAAAAAAAAAATAAAAAATCCCCTCCCCCAATAAAAATGAAAATTGTCCGTATTCCCATTTTACCCCCCAAAAGCGTAATTTTTTTAAAATAAACATATTTAGTATCGCCGTGTGCATAAATGTCCGAACTATCAAAATATAATGTTAATGATCCCGTACGGTGAATGGCGTAAACGTAAAAAAATTAAAAAATCAAAAAATGCTGCTTTTTTGTCACATTTTATAAAAAATTTTTTTTATAAAAAATGATCTAAAAGTTTGCAAATATGCAAATGTGGTATCTAAAAAAAAGTACAGATGACGGCGCAAAAAATGAGCCCTCATACCGCCCTATATACGGAAAAATTAAAAAGTTATAGGTGGTCAAAATAGGGCGATTTTAGATTACTGATTTTGTACAAAAAGTTTTAGATTTTTTTTTTAAGCGGTACAAAAATATAAAAGTATCTAGCCTTGGGTATAATTTTAATCGTATTGACCCACAGAATAAAGAACACATGTCATTTTTACCGTATAGTGTACAGTGTGAAAACAAAACCCTCCAAAATGTGCAAAATTTGGGTTTTCATTTAAATTTCCTCCCTAATAAATGTTTTTTTGGGGTTCGCCGTACATTTTATGGTAAAATGAGGGGTTTCATTACAAAGTACAATTGGTCACGCAAAATACAAGCCCTTATATGGGTCTTTAGATGGAAATATAAAAGAGTTATGGATTTTAGAAGGCGAGGAGGAAAAAACGAAAACACAAAAATAAAATTGGCCTGGTCCTTAAGGTGAAAATGGGCTTGGTCATTAAGGGGTTAAAGTCTCATACAAGTCAATGGGACATATATGTTACTGCATAACTTCCAAACGGCTGGAGATATTTCCATAATACTTGGTCACAAGTTACTTATATGTCCCCTTAAAATATAGGATAGTTAATTTAACCCTTAACTATCCCCATTTGTGAGTGTCGGGGTTTTTTGTTTAAAGTCCCATGAAAATCAATGGGAAATGTATGTTCCCACATAACTTCCGTACGGCTGGAGATATTTCAATACCTGGTCACATATTACGGGTCGGGATAGGAGGTCGGGATATGAGGTCGAGATAGGAGGTCGGGATAGAAGGTAGAGATAGGAGGATGGGATAGGAGGTCGGGATAGGAGGACGGGATAGGAGGACGGGATAGGAGGATGGGATAGGAGGACAGGATAGGAGGTTGGGATAGGAGGACGGGATAGGAGGTTGGGATAGGAGGACGGGATAGGAGGTCGGGATAGGAGGTCGAGATAGGAGGACGGGATAGGAGGTCGGTATAGGAGGTCGGGATATGAGGACGGGATATGGGGTTGTGATATGACAAGAATATATGAGGACAGGATATGAAGTCAAAAGCTTTCCCCTTTGTTTATTTTCCTCCCCAACAAGGATTAGGAAGGAAAAACCGGGCAACACCGGGTACTCATGATCAGTACAGGATAAGTACTGTTATGTATGTACACAGTGACCTCACCAGCAGAATAGTGAGTACAGCTCTGGAGTATAATACAGGATATAACTCAGGGTCAGTACAGGATAAGTAATGTAATGTATGTACACAGTGACCTCACCAGCAGAATAGTGAGTACAGCTCTGGAGTATAATACAGGATATAACTCAGAATCAGTACAGGATAAGTAATGTAATGTATGTATACAGTGACCTCACCAGCAGAATAGTGAGAAGAGCTCTGGAGTATAATACAGGATATAACTCAGGATCAGTATAGGATAAGTAATGTAATGTATGTACACAGTGACCCCACCAGCAGAATAGTGAGTACAGCTCTGGAGAATAATACATGATATAACACAGGATAAGTAATGTAATGTATGTACATAGTGATCTCACCAGCAGAATAGTGAGTTCAGCTCTGGAGAATAATACAGGATATAACTCAGGATCAGTACAGGATAAGTAATGTAATGTATGTACACAGTGACGTCACCAGCAGAATAGTGAGTACAGCTCTGGGGTATAATACAGGATATAACTCAGGATCAGTACAGGATAAGTAATGTAATGTATGTACACAGTGATCTCACCAGCAGAATAGTGAGTACAGCTCTGGAGTATAATACAGGATATAACTCAGAATCAGTACAGGATAAGTAATGTAATGTATGTACACAGTGACGTCACCAGCAGACTAGTGAGTACAGCTCTGGAGTATAATACAGGATATAACTCAGGATCAGTACAGGATAAGTAATGTAATGTATGTACACAGTGACCCCACCAGCAGAATAGTGAGTACAGCTCTAATGAATAATACAGGATATAATTCAGGATCAGTACAGGATAAATTATGTATACAAAACGGACAACTTTATATGTAGAATAATTGAATTTGCAAAATGATTTTAAATGCTAGAGTGTATATTGTGTTCGTGGACCTCCGCCAATTCTGATAATTGGGAGATCACAGTGTGGGATTGGTGCAGTGATCTCTTCATTCTCAGGATCTGTGATGTTCCCAGAGTTCAGAACCCACCAATCATAACATGATACTAGTGATATGCCATCACTTTATTCAATGGGAATACCATTTTAAGGAGTATAGCCTATATTATATTTTGGTTTGTAGAAAAGGTTAGAAATAACATTGTGTACTTTTCAGCTGGACCGTCCTGTTCAGGCTCGGGGTCCAATAGAGTTGTGGTTGGGAGAGCTGCTCCTCATGCAGCAGAATTCATTACATGGGGTCATAAGATCAGCATACTGCCAGATTACGGATGGTGGATGCCAGTTTGTCAACTTTTTTAATGATTTTCCAACACAGGTAAGTTAAGTGTCAAATATGAAGACTGTGTTACAAAATCTGATCTTCTGTCCAAGGTTTTGCATTGGAAACTGAAGTCGTGTATTGCTAATCATAGTGACCGCAGGGGCCGTATTCAAGGTCACAAAATACAATCCTCATTTAGCTCTATAATGTCAGTGGTATTCCATGGTAATAAATTTGGAGGAAAATGTAAGTTTCCTTGTGGAGATATTATTTATATCAATTAGATAAGGATAAAAACATAGACTATGCTATATGCATCTTATGAATTATCTTATACTGTATGCATAGATCACGCCCCTTTCCCTACAGAAGAAGGAGGACTAATCCATATGCTATATCTATATCTCAACCTGGAGATTAGGGATTGATCTGTTCACCATACATGCTAATTGATATAATTTCATCCACATTTTAAAATGATATTTATCCAGTAAGAACTATTTGTACATTACCAGATACATAATGGAAGAAGGTGTCATCACAGGTAGCCATTGTATAGTTACCGTAAAGTCATATCACATAGAGGGCTGCATCTGAAAGGACCTCTACCTTTGGATTTTTATCTCTCCTTTTAAGAAGACTTATCCCATAATATCTTCTGATGCCTAAAATGCTAGGCCTTTATGTTTCTGGTGTGATGCAAGGAATATTTATGAGGAACAATAACAACACTGTGCTATTCTGAAACTCCATTGATTGTTAGAATAGCACGTCTTATAAGTTTCATGGCTGGTAATACATATAGCTAATTATATGCAGTGTAAATATAAAATATATGTCTAAATGTGATACCACTAACAATTTCCACCTATTTCGATGGATTCTTTTATATTCAATGAAATGACATTTATTAGTTTTGAATTTAGAGTATATATCTATGCATGAACCTGCTTAAAGATTTCAATATAAAAAAGGAAAGTGTAGTCGGCACTACCTTAACCCCTTAACGACGCAGGACATAAATGTACGTCCTGGTGAGGTGGTACTTAACACACCAGGACGTACATTTACGTCCTAAGCATAACCGCGAGCATCGGAGCGATGCCCGGATCATGCACGGCAGGTCCTGGCTGCTGATCGCAGCCAGGGACCCGCCCGTAATGGTGGACATCCGCGATCCCGCCGATGTCCACCATTAACCCGTCAGATGCCGTGATCAATACAGATCAAGGCATCTGCAGCATCGTGGTCACTAAAATGGATGATCGGATCGGCCGCAGCGCTGCCGCGATGATCCGATCATCCAGCACGGCAAACGGAGGTCCCCTCACCTGGGTCCGCTGCCTTCCCGGAGTCTTCTGCTCTGATCTGCCTTCCCGCAGACCAGAGTAGAAGATGACCGATAACACTGATCAGTGCTGAAAAGTATTAGCAATCGAGTGATTGCTATAAATAGTCCCCTATGGGGACTGTTGAAGTATAAAAATAAAAGTAAAAAAATAAATTTAAAAAATGTGAAAAACTGCTGCTGTCTCTAGGAGGTATGACACTATGGCAACAAAGAAGTCGGCTCCTCCCAGCAGGATATACCCGCCTCCAGGCCCTGAGGTAATCAGTTTTAAGCTTAGTGTCTAAGGATGTGGACATGGTCTGGAGTTCTCTCCAGACCAGGTCTTATGTTTTATTATTTTCCTAGATTTAGGGATGTGTTAGATTTTTTTATTCCATTTTCTTTCCTGTTTTCAGGTGGGGACTCAGGAACTGCGGCTCACTGTTTCCCCATTGCGAGTAAGGGGGCACAGACATTGCGTATATGCGCTGTTCACCCCCTCTCGCCAACGGTCAGCACCTGGGTTTGTACCTCATGGGTCCGGGTCACCCTGCTCGCCTCGCTCGCACATGGTAGCCCGGCATGATGCAGGTGATAAAAGCTGGCTGAAGACTTCATAGGAAGACTTCATGAGGTAAGTTCTTCTGACTGAGGTGAGTATATTTCCCTTTCTCCTTAGGTGCAGATTTGCAACATCTGGAGACCCTCAGTTTTTGGTCCACCTTTCATGGGTCTAATGGGGCTGGCCTGGACAGGGGGTCGTTTGAATGGGGCACAACTTTCTACACTTTATTGATATATATGTGTGTGTGTGTGTGGAACGACTGTGTGTGTGTTTTTACATTGAAGCGGCTGAAAGTTGCGGCATTCTCTATGCGGGCGCTCTGAGCGCCGGCTTACTTTCACTTTTGGCAGCGGCTGCTGCCGGCGACGTCTAGTCTGCTCAATTCCCTGCGAGCTCACATGCATTCACATGTGCGCTCGGGGAAAGGAGCGGGCGCCATTACGGGACTTCTTGTTAATACTTCCACCCAGGGCCGCCGAAGCTTCTCTGGGCGTGAACTGTGCACCAATCAGTGCTGTGCGCGCAATTATGGTGGCAGGGGCCAATCAGCGGTGCCCCCTGCTCCTAATACGCCCCTCCCTTGCTATTGGCCGGCATTTCTCCTCTCTGACAGCCTGGAGACCACCACGGGTTCGAGTCCCGGGGTGGGACAGAGTGTTACAGTGTTGTGGTTTAATTTTTAAAATAGGTCCATTGTGGTCTATGGGGATCTCAAGGCATGTGAAACAGTAAGTTAAGCAGTCTGTATCAGCAACACAGTGAAATGGAACACAGTCTTGGGTGAGAGAGGCCCAGAACGGCCTCCCTCTAAACAGTTATCTGGAGTGTTAGCCACTCCTTTACTCTGTTAATACTGTAACTCTAAACTGTCTGGTTCTGCTGAACCACTTGGTCTGCCTGCTCCACTGCTCCCCCAGACCCTCCTGCTACTCTACCCTGGTTGTTCTTCCAGACCCGGTGGGTTCGGCCGCCCCTCCAGCCTGGGTTCCCTCCCTCTCCCAGTCTATGTCCGACTTGGCTCAGGTCTCCCGTTATGTGGGACTGCCTTGAAGAGGCCCTCCCTACACCGGCCCTCCGGAGGGTCCCGCTCTCCCCCTATTCTGACGCTCTCGCAGCATCATAGGGGTGTGTCATCTGACTCATCCTCCGAGTCTTCTGGCAGGCACGGGTGCTCCCCTCGCAGGCATCGCCCCGTTACTCCGACCTGTAGCAAGCGTCGCTCCTCTAGAGAATGCTGCCAGGGTCGCCGCTCTGGCTCTCCAGACCCGCGTACCAGGTCCGTCTCTCTCTCTTCCAGGGCCGCCTCACACGTTCCCATTCACCTAGAGAACTTGTGAAAGAAGTTCTGATTCGGCCTCCGACTCAGAGGACCGCACCAATGTGCCTAATGTGGTGTACTCATTGGTTGCAGCCATAAGAGACACCTTCCAGCTAAAGGACCCAGGAACTTCGGACGTGGTCCAGAAGTTTCCTTTCATCGTTTCCGACCTCTTCCAGGGCTGCCTCACCTCTTTCCTATTCACCTGGAGAACTTGTGGATGAGGTTTCTGATTCGGCCTCCAACTCAGAGGACTGCACGGATGTGCCTGATGTGGTGTACTCAGTGGTTGCGGCCATAAGAGACGCCTTCCATCTAAAGGACCCAGGAACTTCGGACGTGGCTCCAGAAGACTCCTTTCTTTGTGCCCGACCGGCACTCAAGACTTTCAGCTCTCAAGCTGAATTTTACGCCCTGTGGTTATCCGCCTGAAGTCACCCTGACAATAAGTATCAGGAAATAAAGAAGGTTCAAGCGCGGTATTCCTTCGCCAAGGACCTCATTACTCGGTGGACCTCCTCTCCAACTGTGGATCCGCCAATCTCCCGCCTCTCTAAGGCACCTTCCCGGCCGTTGGCTGATGCGGCTGCCTTCAAGAATCCAGCGGACATGAAGGTGGATATTTTGGCAATCTCTGCCCTTGAGGCAGCAGGTTCTTCCTGCTTTTGCTTCTGCCTGGGTGTCAAAAGCCCTTTTAGTATGGTCTTCCAACTACGCCAGGGTAGTCTTCAAGATCCCTCCGGAGGATTTATTTAATCTAGCTCTCCGATGCTCTGCAGCCGGAGATTTTTCTGTGTTCTGCTTCCATGTGCAGCCACTGTGCTGCCTTTACTACAAGCTACCTGGTAGCCACCGTCCCTTCATGTGGCTTTAAGCCTGGAATGCGGACGCCACCTTCAGGAAGGGAGGCGACGGGCGGAAAAAGAGTTCTTTATTACCTCTGGTAAGACTCACAGAACCTTTTTCCGTCGTAAGTTCTCCTTCCGGTTCTGCGGACCTTTGGTACCAACAAAGGGCACCAACAAAGGGTCCAGCCAGGCGCCTTCATGGGAAGAGGGCTTCTCTTTCAGATCCCATTCCTCCCGGAGGTCAGCTATCTGTTCCAGCCGTTTGGCAGCCTCATCAGGCACCCGTAGGCCTTCCTCGGCCTGAAGGGTCGCCCCCACCCGCCGACCTCTCTCGGGTGGTTGGTCGCCTCTCACCCTCCGGGATGCCTGGACATGCAGCTTCAGGGGAATATTTTTCGAGGTTTATTCCAATCTCTCTGTGGTCTCCAAGAAAGGCGTTTCTGTTCGCCCAGTCTTGGTTCATGAGTATCTCAGCCAGCATCTTGCGTTCCCATCCCGAATGGAGTCTCTCCGTTCGGTGCTGGCGTCCATGGTTCATGGGGAGTTTTCGTTCCTCGGTGGACATCAAGGATGCCTGCCTCCACTTCTCATTGTTTCCTGGTCATCAGCATTACCTCCGCTCTGCAGTTCCGGACGGTCATTTTCTATTGTGGCTATCCATTTCGGTCTGGCCACTTCTCCGCGGACCTTTACCAAAGTCCTAGTGCCTGTGATAGCCTTTTTACGGACAACAGTTGTTTCCGTGATTCCTTATTTGGACTACCTCCTGATCTGAGCTCCAGCCAGGACCCAGATCCTGGAGAGTTATAGTCTCACCCTCCAGACCTTGTCTCACTTCAGTTGGATGGTCATTTGGGACAAGCCCAACCGCTCTCCTGGGGCTCCAGTTTGATGCAGCCTCTGCCCGCTTCCGACTCTATTCAAGAGTCTGATGCCTTCGGCTCTCTGCTCCAGTTTCCATTCGCTTTTGCATGGATGTCCTGGGTCGATTGGCGGCGGCCGTGGAGGCTGTGCCATTTGCCCAGTTTCATCACCGACCTCTTCAACTGGTGATTTTCTTCCGGTGTGACAGGTCTCCATTGTCTCTCAGCCGCAAGATCGTTCTCTCTCGTCAGTCTTGTTGGTCCCTTCTATGGTGGCTTCGTTTTCCCCTCTCATTTTTTTCGGAGGTGTTCCTTCCTGTCCATCCCTGCCAGTCTGTCAAGCTGGGGTGGTGTTTTCAGGGACCGCCCGGTCTGGGGTCTTGGCCCCCCGAGAAGATTTTTCCCCTTCAACATTTTGAGGCCTAGGGCAATTCTTTCTTTGCTTGCTTCTTGGGACTTTCCCTCCTGGGCGGAACTCAGGTTTCCGGCCATCTCAGTTATCTTCAGTCTGGCCATCCCTGGGATGTGATCTTCTCGGCCGGTCCTCAGACGTCCAAGGCCACTGGTGCCTACAACCCCTGGGGCGCTCCAGCCGTGGACCTCTGCTTGTCCCGCCACGGTCGAGCCTTGCCCTACCTTGTCTATTTGGTGGTCGGGCCTTGCCCTACCTTATCTGTTTCCTCCCTTTCTTCTCTTTTCGGGGTCTTGAGGAAACTCTCAGTGGGACGTTTCCGCCATTCTAGTTGCCCAGCCTGGGCCTGGTGGGCGTGGTACGTCGTCATGGTCAGGCTCCTGAACGACTTAACGTTGCGCCTTCCCTATCGTCCAGACCTCCTATCTCAGGTCTCCTGTGCCACCCCTATTACCGTCTCTGCTTTGACGGCGTGGTGGTCGAGACCGCGGTTTTGAGGGCCGCGATTTCTCTTCCCAAGTCATTTGCACTATGCTCAAGGCTTGTAAGTCCTCCTCAGCAAAAATTTACCACCGTACCTGGCGGTCTTATTTTAGTTGGTGTGAAGCTCAGATCTTGTGTCCTGTTACCTTTTCGGTTTCCCGTCTTCTCTCTTTCTTGCAGTCGGGATTAGAACTGAGGTTGTCTCTCAGTTCCCTTAAGGGTCAGGTTTCGGCCCTTTCTAGCATCCTGTGGCATCTAATTCTCATGTCGAGACCTTCCTTCAAGGAGTGCCGCATGCTGCCCCTCCTTATCACTCACACCTTGTCACCTTCTCCCCCTTGAGACTTGAATCTGGTTCTGAGGGTACTCCAAGGTGAACCTTTTGAACCCCTTGGGGAGGTGTCCCTGCGCCTCCTTTCTTGGAAAGTGGCGTTTTCTTGTTGTTACCTCCTCCATTCGGAGAGTGTCTGAATTGGCAGCTCTCTCCTGCCGTTCTCCATTTCTGGTGCTTCACAGGACAAGGTTGTCTTCCGGCCAGATTCTTCCTTTTTGCCTAAGGTTGTTTCGGACTTTCATCTCAATGAGGACATTGTTCTGCCGTCCTTTTGTCCCGCTCCTCATTCTAGGGAGCATTTACTCCACAAACTGGATCTGGTTTGGGCTTTTAGGTATTACCTCTCTATCTCTTCTTCGTTTCGTCAGTGCGTTTCCTTTTTCGTCCTTACGGAAGGTCATCGTAAGGGACAACCTGCTTCCAAGGCTACCACTTCTCGGTGGATCCGGTCTGCCATTTTGGAAGCCTATCGCTGTAGGGGGAAGATTCCTCCCTTCGGGGTTGTGGCTCATTCTACTCGTTTCTGTTGGGGCATCGTGGGCTCTCCAGAACAAAGCCTCGGCCTCGCAGATTTGCAAGGCGGCTACTTGGTCGTCTTTGCACACTTTCTCGAGGTTCTACCGGGTTCATACCTTCGCATCGGCTGATGCTAGTCTGGGCCGCAAACTGCTGCAGGTGGCAGTGGAACAGCCGTCTGCCTGACTGATTATCTGCCCACCCAAGGGACAGCTTTGGTACGTCCCACAGTCTGTGTCCCCCAATGGAGCCGATAGAGAAAAGGAAATTTTTTAACACCTACCGTAAAATCTCCTTCTTGAAGGATCTATTGGGGGACACAGCTCCCACCCTTTTGGGTTTCTCTTTGGTTCTTTGTCCGAGGGTGTGTTCAGTTATATCTTTTCTTCTGGTTCTTGGACAGTTCGTGTTTTTTCCTTGACCTGTCGGTTCTCTCCTATTGCTCTGGTACTAAAACTGATTACCTCAGGGCCTGGAGACGGGTATATCCTGCTGGGAGGAGCCGACTTCTTTGTTGCCATAGTGTCATACCTCCTAGAGACAGCAGCATACACCCATGGTCTGTGTCCCCCAATGGATCCTCCGAGAAAGAGATTTTACGGTAAGTGTTAAAGAATCTCCTTTTATATACATATTTGGTATCGCCGCGTGCGTAAATATCTGAACTATTAAAATAAAATGTTAATGATACCGCACGGTGAACGGCGTGAACATAAAAATAAAAAAAATCCAAAATACCGTATTTATCGGCGTATAACACACACTTTTAAAACTTTTATTTAAGGCAAAAAGTCTGCCTGCGGGTTATGCGCCGATAAGTCTTCTGGTCACTGATTTAAAGCAGCCGAAGCAGCGTCTGCTTGTTAAGTATTAACAGCACGGCTGCGGCCACTTTAAATCAGTGACCAGCGGCGTCTCCTCCTCGCACTGTCACTTGTTTTCTCCCGCACAATCCACAGGTACTGGTGTGGTGGATAGTGTGGGAGATGCTGATTAAAATGAGCCCTACCTTGTCCGGATCTGTGCTACCTTTTAATCAGTGTCTCCCGCACAATCCACCAGTACCTGTGGATCGTGCGGGAGACAAGTGACAGTTTTACTTTTCATTTTCCCTCCCTCCCTCCCCCCTCCATCATCATTCCCCCTTTCCCTTCTTTTTATAGATTTGTTTATTTTCCTTACCTTTCTGCGCTTTGGCAGGTCAGGTCAGGTGGGGGTCTTGCGGGGTCAGTGAAGCAGATGAGTTACGTCCTCTGCCGGCTTCTCTGTGCGGCATCATTTCATTTCCTGTAGTCGCCGCCGAAAGGTGACATCCGTGATACAGCACAGAGAAGCCGGGAGAAGACGTAACTCATCTGCTTCACTGACCGCAGCCCCCAAGACAGCCAAAGCGCAGACAAGTAAGGAAAGGGGAAGAGTGGTCTTCAACCTGCGGACCTCCAGATGTTGCAAAACTACAACTCCCAGCATGCCTGGACAGCAGTTGGCTGTCCGGGCATGCTGGGAGTTGTAGTTTTGCAACATCTGGAGGCCCACAGGTTGAAGACCACTGGATGCCATAGGAGGAACATGATGGGGGGGATGATGAAACAGGGGGAAACGATGAGGGGGGGGGGGAATGATGGGGGGATGAGACGGGGAAATGATGAGGGGGGATGAGACAGGGGGAAATGATGAGGGGGGGAATGATGAGGGACATGATGAGACAGGGTGGGGGGATGATGAGGGGGAATGATGGGGGACATGATGAGACAGGGTGGGGGGATGATGAGGGGGAATGATGAGACAGGGTGGGGGGATGATGAGGGGGAATGATGGGGGACATGATGAGACAGGATGGGGGGATGATGAGGGGGAATGATGAGACAGGGTGGGGGGATGATGAGGGGGAATGATGGGGGGACATGATGAGACAGGGTGGGGGGATGATGAGGGGGAATGATGGGGGGACATGATGAGACAGGGTGGGGGGATGATGAGGGGGAATGATAGGGGACATGATGAGACAGGGTGGGGGGGATGATGAGGGGAAATGATGGGGGGACATGATGAGACAGGGTGGGGGGATGATGAGGGGGAATGATGGGGGACATGATGAGACGGGTGGGGGGGTGATGAGGGGGGAATGATGGGGGACATGATGAGACAGGGTGGGGGATGATGAGGGGGAATAATGGGGGACATGATGAGACAGAGTGGGGGGATGATGAGGGGGAATGATGAGACAGGGTTGGGGGGGATGATGAGGGGGGAATGATGGGGGGACATGAGACAGGGTGGGGGATGATGAGACAGGGGGAAATGATGGTGGGGGGGAGGCACTAAATGCTTAATGTCTGTATGGCTAGTGGTGGTCTATGACAGGGGGAAATGATGAGACATGGGGGGATGATGAGACATGGGGGGGTGGCGATGAGAGGGGTAAATGTGGCACAGGGACTGATAAAAGGGAAGGAATGATATGGCACTGGAGGGGACGGGACCAAACTGAGGTGCAGAAGAAAACGAAGTTGGGGGGATGATGTGGCATTTAGTCCAAGTCATTTATTTTACATTTTATTTTTTTTACTTAAATTTCCCTGTTAAAAATGGTGGTGCGTGTTATACGCCAGTGCGTGTTATATGCCGATAAATACGGTGGATGCTTTTTTTATAACATTTTATTCCCCAAAAATTTTATAAAAAATGGATTAAAAGTTCTATATAAGCAAATATGGTATCAATAAAAAGTACAGATTACGGCGCAAAAAAATTGCCCTCATACCGCCGCTTATACGGAAAAATTAAAAAGTTATAGTTCTTCAAAATAGGGGGATTTTAAACGTACTAATTTGGGTAAAAAGTTTGCGATTTTTTTTTAAGCGCAACAGTAATAGAAAAGTATGTTATCATGGGTATCATTTTAATTATATTGACCCAAAGAATAAAGAACACATGTCATTTTTACCATAAATTGTGCGGCGTGAAAACAAAACCTTCCAAAATTAGCAAAATTGCGGATTTCTTTTTAATTTCACCACACAAATAGTATTTTTTTTGTTGCGCCATACATCTTATGGTAAAGTGAGTGATGGCATTACAACGGACAACTGGTCGCGCAAAAAACAAGCCCTCATACTAGTCTGTGGATGAAAATATAAAAGAGTTATGATTTTCTGAAGGCGAGGAGGAAAAAACGAAAACATAAACATTTAATTGTCTGCGTCCTTAAGGCCCAAATGGGCTGCGTCCTTAAGGGGTTAAAGGGCTACTCCCGTGGAAAACTTGTTTTTATTTATTTTTTTTTTTAAATCAACTGGTGCCAGAAAGTTAAACAGATTTGTAAATTACTTCTATTGAAACATCTTAATCCTTCCAGTGCTTTTTAGGGACTGTATACTACAGAGGAAATGATTTTCTTATTGGATTTCTCCGTCACGACCACAGTGCTCTCTGCTGTCCATTTTAGGAACACTCCAGAGCAGCATATGTTTGCTATGGGGATTTTCTCCTGCTCTGGACAGTTCTTAAAATAGACAGCAGAAGTCAGTAAAGAGCACTGTGGTCGTGACAGAAGAGAAATCCAAAAAGAAAAGCATTTCCTCTGTAGTATACAGCCCCTAAAAAATTACAGGAAAGATTAAGATTTTTTAATAGAAGTAATTTACGAATCTGTTTAACCAGTTGATTTAAAAAAAAAAAAAATTCCACGGGAGTACGCCTTTAACCTGTTGGGGACGGAGGGCGTACCTATATGCTCTCTGCCCACTCCCTTTCTATAACACGGTGGCTAATAGCGCGTGGCACTGATCGCGGTGCCGTGCGCTATTAACCCATTAGACGCGGCGTTCAAAGTTGAACTCTGCATCTAAAGTAAGATTAAGACATTGCCGGTTAGCTCAGGGAGCTGTTCTGGATCGCCGCGGTGAAATCGCGGCATCCCGAACAGCTTACAGGACAGCAGGAGGGCCCCTACCTTCCTCCTCGCTGTTCGATCGCCGAATGACTGCTCAGTGCCTGAGATCCAGGCATGAGCAGTCAAGCGGCAGAATCATTGATCAATGGTTTCCTATGAGACACCATTGATCAATGTAAGAGATCAGTGTGTGCAGTGTTATAGCCCCCTATGGGAGCTATAACACTGCAAAAAAAAAGTGAATAAAGATCATTTAACCCCTTCCCTAATAAAAGTTTGAGTCACCCCCTTTTCCCATTAAAAAAAAAAAAAACTGTGAAAATAAAAATAAATATATGTGGTATCGCTGCATGTTAAAATGTCCGAATGATAAAAATATATCACTAATTAAACCGCACCGTCAACAGCGTACACGCAAAAAAAAAGCCCAAAATAGCGTATTTTTTTTGTCACTTTTTATATCATGAAAAAATGAATAAAAAGTGATCAAAAATTGTACTGCTAAAAACTTTAGATAACGGTGCAAAAAATGAGCCCTCACACCACCCCATAAGCAGAAAAAAAAAAAAGTTATAGGGGTCCGAAGATGACAATTTAAAACGTATACATTTTCCTGCATGTAGTTATGATTTTTTCCAGAAGTCCGACAAAATCAAACCTGTATAAGTAGGGGATCATTTTAATCAAACCTATATAAGTAGGGTATCATTTTAATCGTATGGACCTACAGAATAAAGATAAGGTGTCATTTTTACACTGCATAGAAACGGAAGCCCCCAAAATAAAGAAAAATTGAATTTTTTCTTACATTTTGGCGCACAATGTTTTTTTTTCTTTTACGTTTCGCCGTAGATTTTTGGGTAAAATAACTGATGTCATTACAAAGTAGAATTGGTGGTGCAAAAAATAAGCCATCATATGGATTTTAAGTGCAAAATTGAAAGAGTTATGATTTTTAAAAGGTAAGGAGGAAAAATCGAAAGTGCAAAAATGGGAAAACCCTCCGTCCCCAAGGGGTTAAGGCCCCTTGCTTGGCATGCAATGTGGTGCTCAGCTTAGAATGCAAACAAGCCAAAAATCAACAGCAAAGAACAGGAAAGCGGCAGCTCACCGGTATGATGCAAAACAGACTTTGTTATTCTGTAAAACGTGATGCAGGTACAAACATGTTGTCAGAATCCGGGTACTGAGAGGATACTGGTGGTGGATCCTCTGTGTCAGTGGGGTGATGATGTGGGCCGTACCAGGGGAACGGAGTCTAAGGGGTTACTGGTATTCACCAGAGCCCGCCGCAAAGCGGGATGGACTTGCTGCGGCAGGTAACCCCCAGGTCGTTCCACCCGATAGCGACTCAACCCCGACTGACTGCTGAGATAGGCGCGGTACAAGGGATTAGGCAAGAGCAAGGTCGGACGTAGCAGAAGGTCAGGGCAGGCAGCAAGAATCGTAGTCAGGGGCAACGGCAGGAGGTCTGGAACACTGGCTAGGAACACACAAGGAACGCTTTCACTGGCACAATGGCAACAAGATCCGGCAATACAGGGAAGGGGAAGTGAGGTAATATAGACCATTGCACAGGTGAAATTACTAATTTGGGCCAGGCGCCAATCAGCGGCGCACTGGCCCTTTAAATCGCAGAGAGACGGCGCGCGCGCGCCCTAGGGAGCGGGGCCGCGCGCGCCGGGACTGGACAGATGGAGAACGGGTCTGGTAAGCAGGCTGGGATGCGAACCGCGAGCGGGCGCGTCCCCCATCGCGGATCGCACCCCTGCTAGAGACACTATCGCAGCGCTCCTGGTCAGCGGGTCTGACCGGGGCTCTGCGAGCAGGTAAACGCTGTGAGCGCTCCGGGGAGGAGCGGGAACCCGGAGCGCTCGGCGTAACGCATGTCTGATAGTTGGGAAGGGATAGATGCTTCAGAGCTTCATGCAGCTGACAACAGGTAACGCCGTTTCACACAACACGTGTGCTTCTACAGACTTGCCCACTTCCTGAACATCGGCACTGAAGTACTCGCCCCCAGTGACGTGTGCAGGACAGGTGAGTTACAATTAAAACTCAGACATGAATAAGATAGTGACAAAATTAAAATCAGAAAAAAACGCTAAAATCAACCTTGTTATTGAGTCCTAGCATATCTTGGGCTCTCGTTTTCAGAATAAGGTAGGCTTCTTGCTGTAACAACTTTCTATGTCTGTTATTTCTGTTGTCACTAAAAACGCATTACAATCCTAGAAAACGTAAACCTGTGGTATCACTATTGTGCCGTACTCACAAGGTTAAGGAATCTAGGTGAACCCTTACCAGATTTCACAAACCAAATGTGTTTTCGAAATCTGGTAAAGAGGGGTCTAATTGTGCTGCCTATATAAAAAAAAAAATCCATAGCTAAACAAAAGGACCTAAATCATAAATTTGGATCTACAACATATAAAATCCTTAATTTTAAAGTCTTCCCTCCTAAATGAATACTTTTACAAGGATAGAAACTGGAACACCAATTGCAATTGCCGCACTTATGATTATCGCTGGATCTGCATCCAGACAACCAATTCTCTGATGTGGCACTCTTAAATCTATTCCAGATCAATTCATCTTTCAAACTTTTACTTTTCCTAAAGTTAATTAGAGGTCTCTTCAGCCGAACGGGACCTATAGTGGGTTCTTTCTCAATGAGAGGTAATTATTTAGAATTGCCTTCTTAATGGTGTTTGCTACAGGGCTAAATTTGAAGGACAAACAAAAGTACTTTCTTGGGGGCGCTTCTGTTCCTTCTCTAAAAGGGGGCATGAAAGGGTACCTTCTCTGTTGGTTTTCTGCCTGTTCTTAAACAACAGATCAGAACGATTCTGGTCCCTTGTCTTAACCAGGACCTGAAAAAGGACATCCTCAGGAACCTATCATCACTGTTAATACGCCTTAATTACAAAAATTGACTATTAGGAATAGCTCTTTTAGTGTGTTGAGGATTGTAGCTTTCATGGTGTAGCAGTGTATTAGACGCTGTTGGCTTCCTAAAACCCTTTGTAATAAGGTGTCCATCCTTTATACAGACTTATACATCTAAAAAGTTCAGAGTGTGACTATCAATCTTGTGGGTAAATTGCATGTTAAAGTCATTGGGGGTGTTCAGGTATGTGACGAAATACTCAAATTCCTGGACCGTACTGGTCCAGAGGATGAAGATATTGTTCACATACCTGAAAAGACACTGTAAATGCCTCAACTAGGGATTGGGGGAAGAAAAGACAAACCGCTGCTCAAAGGTGGGCAGGCATAGGTTGGCAAAAGTGCACGCCACTGGCGTGCCCATCGCCGTCCCATTCACCTGGGCATACAAGGTATCATCAAAGACAAAGGCATTATGGTTTAACACAAAGTGGGGGCATCACTAATAAAGTCTTTGAAATCCCTATCCTTGTCCGTTTTTAAAAGGAGATCTTAATACACTTTTTACCTTTTGCCTGGAGGATTCTGGTATAGAGAGGATTTAATTAGCTGTTTGGACACAATCAATGTCAGGAGGGAAAATGCAGATGCAGTGTAATGAAAAAGATCCAAAGTTATGAGTATGAACTTACAAAATGGGAAGTGTGCAAAGGAAAAACTGAACTCCGCACCCGGTTATTGAGGACTTTTTTTGATTTGTTTTGAGGACTTTGTTAAAAAGACTGAAAAGAGAGTATCTATTCTTCAATCCTCAATAAAAGAAACAAAACGAGATAATTTCATCCATGATAAAAATGATTACGACACCGAGTATATCTTTCTAAAGAAAAAAAATGGCAAAATGCAAAAGAAATGTGAACAACAACAAAAAATCCTGGAACCCTAATAAGAAAATCTCTGATTACTGGACCACCGACTTGGACTCTATTTTATCTGATGGCCCAGTGCCTACTACAATTCCTTCTGCAAAAAACTTACCATCTGTCAATCAGAGTTATAGTGCTACAGGAGCAAGACTAAAAGGCGCTACTGTGGTCCCTTTAGGGGGAAGAAAAGAATCAGACGAGGGATAAAGAGGAGCAAAAGCACTGGACAAAAGAAAGAGAGTCTCCTGGCAACATCCCACTTAATCCAGAATGTTGGGACAGTTCACTTGGTTGATGCCCCTCCAGTCAATAATTTGACAGGACTTGAGCTAAATTATACAGTTCTTTCTTTGATGGCAAAAGGCCTGAATTACTGCTTGCCTGAACGGTTCAATCTCACAGCTTTTGAGATCAAACTGTTCAAGGCGATCTGTAAAATGAATTTAAAAAATGTTTTTTTGAATAAAGAGTTTATGAGAGATCAAAAAATATGTGCGGTTCCAGCTGTTGTGGGTCCTCTGGGATTATTAGCGTTATTGAGGACACGTCAAAAGAAGAGATCGGCTGCCTTTCAGCCCTGGGGGATTTGATGAAGGAACAATTCGTTTTTTATAGTCAAGATATAGATATAGAGATTGCTGATTTTGTGGGTGGCGTTAAATCCAGATTCAATCCCCCCATCGCTGCAGGGAGCAGTCTTGATCTGTTTCATTACAGGGTTATTGTCACGATGCCGGCTGGCAGGTAGTGGATCCTCTGTGCCAGAGAGGGATTGGCGTGGACCGTGCTAGTGGATCGGTTCTAAGTCACTACTGGTTTTCACCAGAGCCCGCCGCAAAGCGGGATGGTCTTGCTGCGGCGGTAGTGACCAGGTCGTATCCACTAGCAACGGCTCAACCTCTCTGACTGCTGAAGATAGGCGCGGTACAAGGGAGTAGACAGAAGCAAGGTCGGACGTAGCAGAAGGTCAGGGCAGGCAGCAAGGATCGTAGTCGGGGGCAACGGCAGGAGGTCTGGAACACAGGCTAGGAACACACAAGGAACGCTTTCACTGGCACAATGGCAACAAGATCCGGCGAGGGAGTGAAGGGGAAGTGAGGTATAAATAGGGAGTGCACAGGTGAACACACTAATTGGAACCACTGCGCCAATCAGCGGCGCAGTGGCCCTTTAAATCGCAGAGACCCGGCGCGCGCGCGCCCTAGGGAGCGGGGCCGCGCGCGCCGGGACAGGACAGACGGAGAGCGAGTCAGGTACGGGAGCCGGGATGCGCATCGCGAGCGGGCGCTACCCGCATCGCGAATCGCATCCCGGCTGGAGACGGTATCGCAGCGCACCGGGTCAGTGGAGCTGCCCGGAGCGCTGCGGTAGCGAGAGAGAAGCGAGCGCTCCGGGGAGGAGCGGGGACCCGGAGCGCTCGGCGTAACAGTTATGGAGGAGGTACGAGCTCTTATTTACCCAACAGATGCTCCTAACTTGTCTAAGGCTGAAAATGATGCCCTTCAGTGGTTAAAATCACAAAAGGGCATCATAGTGAAAAAAGCAGACAAGGGTGGCAATGCCGTCCTGATGACAGAAGAGTATTACAAAAGGGAGGTTTTGTGCCAATTAGGTGATCAATCTACATATCTTAAGTTACATGAAAATCCCACTTCCAAATTTAAGTCCAGTTTGCAATCCCTTCTTACTTAGAAGGTATGTCAAGAGGGGCACTATTTCTAAACATACCGCAGAGAGACTTCCAGATTTCCGCGATGGTATTTTTTACCCAAAATCCATAAGACCTTAGAGTCCCCTCCCAATGAATTTAACATGCGATTTACCCACAAGATTGATATTCACACTCTCATAAAGCTACCATCCTCAACACACTAAAAGGGCTATTCCTTATAGCCAATTTTTAAGATTGAGGCGTATTACCAGTGATGGTGGCATCTTCATGGAGAAGCCTCTTGAACTTGTTGAACGCCTTAAACTAAGAGGTTATCCTGAGGATCTCCTTTTTCAGGCCCTGGTCAAGATGAGGGATCAGAATCGTTCTGATCTGTTGTTAAAGAAAAGGCAGAAAACCAACAGAGAAGGTACCCTTTCATGCCCCCTTTTAGAGAAGGAACAGGAGCGCCCCCAAGATAGATAAGGATGATGAGTGCTTTTGTTTCTCCTTCAAATTTAGCCCTGTAGCAAACACCATTAAGTAGGCAATTCTAAATAATTGACTTCTCATTGAGAAAGAACCCAGTATAGGTCCCGTTCGGCTGAAGAGACCTATAATTACCTTTAGGAAAAGTAAAAGTTTGAAAGATGAATTGATCTGGAGTAGATTTAAGAGTGCCACATCAGAGAATTGGTTGTCTGGGGGCAGACCTTGTGGGAATCATAAGTGCGGCAATTGCAATTGGTGTTCCAGTTTCTATCCTTGTAAAAGTATTAATTTTAGTTTAGTTTTAGTTTTTTTTATGTTGTAGATCTAAATTTATCGTTTATGTCATTTTGTGTAGAAGTGAATTTTTTTTATATAGGCAGCACAATTAGACCCCTCTTTACCAGATTCAGAAAGCACATTTGGTCTGTGAAATCTGGTAAGGGTTCACCTAGATTCCTTAACCATGTGAGAATACGGCACAATAGTGATACCTCAGGTTTACGCTTTCTAGGATTGGAATGCGTTACTAGTGACAACAGAAAAGACAGACATAGAAAGTTGTTACAGCGAGAAGCCTACCTTATTCTGAAAACGAGAGCCCAAGATATGCTAGGAGTCAATGACGAGGTTCATTTTAGCATTTTCTCTGATTTTAATTTTGTCATGTCTTTTTCATGTCTGAGTTTTAATTGTTAACTGCATCTATCCCTTCCTGATTATCAGACATGTTTGTACCTGCATCATGTTCTAAAGAATAAAGAAGTCTGTTTTGCATCATACCGGTGAGCTGCCGCTTTCCTGTTCTTTGCTGCTGATCTGCTTAAAGATGGACACCAGATTCAAAATGGAGACTCATGTCTCTCTGGTCCATATTGACCTGAACAAATGCCATTAACTTTCAATGTTATTTTCAGCTGAGCATTATAAGAGTCTAATACAGTGTTTCCTTACCGGGGTGCCTTCAGCTGTTGTAAAACTACATCCCCCAAACACTGTCCGGGCATGCTGGAAGTTGCAACAGCTGGAGGTACCTTCTTGGGTATTGTTTACAATTCTAAAGCCATGTTCACACGTGCAGAATTTCCGTTTGGAATTCCGCCGGAGATTCTGCTGTGCTGTGCACACGCAGAAAGAATAAACCTGTTAATTCTTTCTGTGGAGTTCACAGTCTTTCTGCTGGCGTCCACAGTCTCTGGAATGTCCGCATGGAGATTTTCCGTGTGGACATTCTGGAAGTGTTTTTACAGTGTCTCCCATTCATGAAAGAGAGGGTCGGATAAGCCAGTCTTTTGTTTCTCTGCTGTATTTTTCCATATATTAGATGTTGGATATATACATTACACTGTAAATTTTACAGGTCGGCATCTTAGGCCTTCAGATTTTATGGACACATGATTCAGAAGAAGCTTTGTGCACCATAAAGGAACATAGGAAAGTCATGCAAAGCACAAGCCAGAAATTTAATGAAATCCTGTTTAAATTGATAGGTCAGACAGTCTGTGACCTTAAAATATATGAAAGAATCAAGTATGAAACTCTAATCACAATTCACATAAACCAGAGGGACGTCTTTGATGACTTGGTAAAGTATTGTTCTGAATGTATGGTTTGGGATGAGTATTATCCCCATTTGTGTGTGTTCAGTCAATATTTTTATGAATGTTCTTTATATTATTTTTTTCATCCCATAGAGAAGCCTATGGAAATGCATTGCAGTCAACATGGGCGACACATATTAGTGCAGTCATAGTGCCGATCCCCTACAGCAACCCCTGCGCGACACGGAATGTCCACCTTGGATTTCTCTGAGTAGATACACCGTAGTTTGCATCGGCCCAGAGCATGTAACTAAATTCTATGGAGGAGATTTATCAAAACCTGTTTGAAGGAAAAGTAAAGCACTTGCCCATAGCATAAAGAATAATCTGATTAGTTACTATGGGCAACTGGTCAACTTTTCCTCTTGAATAGGTTTTGATAAATCTCCCCCTATGTATTTAGACTTTACAATTCTTCCCCACAAAAAAACATATCGGTCAGGGTAGAAATTGTAGTTGTCACACAGACACTCAAATACAGTCATATTGCACACTAAATTGATTATTGATATTTATGTAACTACATTTTCACTGTACCTAGTTCAAGGAGACTATTACCAAATGTTATCCAACCAAGAGTATTATACAGGAATTTAAAGGGATAGTCCCATCTTAATAATCAGGTTTTTTATTGTAGGGCATGTCAATTATACACTTTTCTAAATATATATATAATTTTCACACGTGCCTTTTTTTTATGTTATAGCTGCTTTTCTCTGCCTCTTGTTTATTTCTAATTGTCTAGGCTACAGGCCACCTTTCCTTACTCTACAACAGTGGACAGGCTGCTGCTGATGTCAAACACTTTTCACAAAGCAGGAGAGGGACATTACTGGTCAGAAACCTTATTTTTATGTAAAAATAATCACTGATGCTTTACACACAGGCTCTGCTGCTTGTGTGCACGCTGTATTGTTTCTGTGAGTCATGCAAAGTGCTAGTAGCCAAACACAGCCCTCCCTTCTGAAAACAGGAAAAAAAGGAGGATCGGCTTTGTGCAGATCTGCTGATCAGTTTATTGTCTATAGAAGTGCCACGGATTGCTGAGTACAGCACTTGTGTCTCCTGCAAATGTACACTTAACAGGTTTAAATGTCTATTGTGTCTAAACCCCTTTCACCCCCCTGCTGTTTTGTTTGTGATCTACTTGGGCTCATTGCCATGGCCAATACGGTTTAGCCTTAGCAGAGTAGAGTAATACATAGCCAGGACTCTGCTGGGAATGGAGATGAGTCCATTCATGGCAGTTTATCCCCTTGCGTGCCGATGTCAATTGTGATCTAGGCATGTAAGGGTTATGACAGAGGGAAGGCAGTTCCGTTGTTACCATCAGCATGCAGTGATTGCTGCATGCCTATTGTTGCCATGACATCTAGGGACATGACAAAGAACCCATAATGGTTATAGCTGTAATGTGTGTAAACCTATGCCAGAGGCGCAACCTAATACTGTCATTGTATAATTGTCAGTGAAAAACTGACAAGTAATAACAATGCATTGGTTTATTGAATATACCAAAGACTTATATATCAGTGATGAAAAATTGAAAAAAGAAAAAAAAAAATTATAAAATATATAATTATTAAAATAAAAATGAGCACAAACATATATGGTGTCACTGTGATCTCAAAGAACCAAGCAATAATCACATTACTGATGTCACATTAATGATGATCCCCGAAACCATTGAGGAATAAATATTTTTTACTCCACTGAGCACAACAACAAGATATTTAGAAAGCATCTGCAAGATCTCTCGCAGCCAAAGATTTCAAAGCAGACAGTGGTGCTTCAAGATGTTTTAAGGAAAAATAATGAAACAGGTCAGCTCAGAGCTAGCTCACCAGTGATATATAGGTTCAGAGAAGTCTGGCCAGAAGTGGTCTTCATGGAAGAATTGCAGCCAAAAAGCTATACATGCAATGTGGAAACAAGGCCAAGCAACTGAACTTTGCACGTAAACATAGGAACTTTGGCACAGAAAAATGGCAACAGGTTCTCTGGGCTGAACAGTCACAATGTGGAATATTTTGCTGTAACAGAAGGCAGATTGGTCTCCAAAGGGCTGGAAAGTAGTACAATAATTAGAGTGTGGCCCTGAGCTTGCCCACTCCCTCTGTCCCTGCCTACTTGCGTACCCACCCTAGGCAGCGGGTCCACAACCACGAAGCCGGTCCTTTCCTATATAAGTGATGGGAGTCAAATTGTCAAAACAATAAATTACAAAAAACTGACAAAAGGTTGGGAACAGCTGGAGACACTCAAAACTAACAGAAAACAAACCTATGCACACACACAAATACGTAGTCCAAGAGCCGAGTCTAAGCCAGGAGATGATGAATTACAGTAACAGAGTCTCAAAGAGTAGTCAAAAGCCGAGCAAAGAGTCACAGAACCAGAACAAACAATATAGTACAGAAAATGCTAGGTCAGTTACTAGAACTATCACAGGCAGGGAATGAATGGCAAAGGCCTCCTTAAATAAACCTGTACATCTAGCAGGAGGACTCTGATAGACTGCAACTGAAACACACCCAGAAGCACAGAGGCAAGTCCCAGCAACAAGGAAACAAAAGCTCTCAGGGCAGATTAACCCTTAGGGTTCTTACAGAAACTTATTCATCACCCATTACCATCATGGAGGCATTGAATTGGTTCCAAATGTATTCTGCAGCTAGACAACCACCACAAACAAATTTTGACAGGGAACTTGATAAATATAGAGGCCAGCAGGTTCACCAATCATGCTTGAGTAAATGGCTAATGCATTACATGTAAGGTCCAATAATGGAGCCTGCCAATAGTCCTGAGACGGCATACAGTGCTTGTTCTTATTTTACTAATGTATATCTGTGTTATTAGAACTGTATGTAGTTACTCTCTGGGCTCTTTTATCATTATATTAGGTGAATATGCACGTCCAATCGGCAAATGACTTTGAGTGGCTGAAACACAGTCGGGTCTACTTTAAGGAATGGCTGGACAAAGTCATTGTATCCATCACAGATGTTGACTTTGTGTATCAGAATGAGTTTCTGGGCTGCACTGAGCGCCTTGTAATCACACAACTAACTGATCGGTATGTGTATTGTCATGGACACAACTACAGAAATTACCCATCCTTCTTCCCAGAATTCCCAGAGAAGCATGAATGGCCTATAAGTCCCCACACATCTTTATGACACTCTCCTCAAAGGGAACCTTTACCCATTTGGTCTCATGACTATAGACCTCTCTGCAGCCAGTGCCCTGCTCTGTTATGATGAGGGACAATAACCTTGAAATAGCTGTCTGCAGATGGGTAACATTTCCTCCTGGAGAGTTGTCCCCAGTCAGTGTGAATATCTTCTGATGTCAAACAATCCATCTGTTTACAGATGTTATATTTCGCTGGCTCAGGCTATAGGGATGAACATGGGAGGAGCTCCAGCTGGTCCGGCCGCCACTGGGAAAACAGAAACTGTGAAGGACATGGGAAAAGCTTTAGGGAAATACGTGATCGTGTTCAACTGTTCTGATCAGATGGACTTCAGGGGACTAGGAAGAATCTTCAAAGGTAACAGAAATGAATCTGACTTTTTATGTATATGGATGGTTGTAAAACACATATGATGTAGGTTTAAGTCTCAGTACACACCTGCATTTTTAAGAGGCAATTTACATTTTTTATTGTTTACTATGTATTTGGTAACTGTTTTTTCTTTTTTTGTTTATTTTTTATTAAAATTTTTTATTAAAAGTTAAAAAATGCATTTTATTCTTTTTGAATAGCACTCAAAACAGTTTCTTTCAGTTTTCCAGTCCACTCCTTTTTTCCTCATTATAACTTACCTATGATTGCCTAATATTTCTTAAAAAATTATCCTCAGCTCTATTTTAAGTGTGGTTGTGTTTTTCCCTTCTGTTTGTAGGTCTCGCTCAGTCGGGGTCCTGGGGCTGCTTGGATGAATTGAACTGTATTGAGCTCCCGGTGCTGTCAGTGGCCGCACAACACATTTATATTGTCCTTTCTGCACAAAAAGGAAGGAGAGAACAGTTTCACTTCAGCGATGGAGACATTGTTTACCTAAATCCTGAATTTGGAATCTTTTTGACAGTGGTAATTTACTTTTCTCATTGTAAGCATACACAGGATAATTTTGCTGAATATGTAGCCATTTATTACTTAGCTGAAATTAATTTTTACTAGAATCCCAGGTATGCTGGCCGTCAGGACCTCCCTGAGAACCTGAAGATACAATTTAGGACTGTATCTATGATGGTACCTGACAGAAAGGTTTGTGAATCTCGAAGATAAATCTTAATGCACCTATCACTCGATCCTGACACTAAGAACAGGTGTTCTGTAGCCATCAAACCGATTCCAAGCAGATTCATTCCAGGGTATTGTTACGCCGAGCGCTCTGGGTCCCCGCTCCTCCCCGGAGCGCTCACAGCTTTCTCCTGTTCGCAACGCCCCGGTCAGACCCGCTGACCGGGTGCGCTGCAATAATGTCCCTAGCCGGGATGCGATTCGCGATGCGGGATGCGCCCGCTCGCGGTGTGCATCCCGACCCGCTTACCAGACTCGCTCCCCGTCTGTGCTGTCCCGGCGCGCGCGGCCCCGCTCCCTAGGGCGCGCGCGCGGCGGTTCTTTGCGATTTAAAGGGCCTGTGCGCCACTGATTGGCGCATGGTTTTTAATTAGTGTGTTCACCTGTGCACTTCCCTATATTACCTCACTTCCCCTGCACTTCCTTGCCGGATCTTGTTGCCAGTGTTCCTTGTGTGTCCCTAGCCAGTGTTCCAGACCTCTTGCCGTTGCCCCTGACTACGATCCTTGCTGCCTGCCCTGACCTTCTGCTACGTCCGACCTTGCTCTTGTCTACTCCCTTGTACCGCGCTTATCTCAGCAGTCAGAGAGGTTGAGCCGTTGCCGGTGGATACGACCTGGTTGCTATCGCCGCTGCAAGACCATCCCGCTTTGCGGCGGGCTCTGGTGAAAACCAGTAGCAACTTAGAACCGGTCCACCGACACGGTCCACGCCAATCCCTCTCTGACACAGAGGATCCACCTCCAGCCTGCCCAATCCTGACAGTAGATCCGGCCATGGATTCCGCTGACGTCCCGCTGCCAGTTGTCGCTGATCTTACCACGGTGGTCACCCAACAGTCGCAACAGATAGCGCAACAAGGCCACCAGCTGTCTCAACTGCCTGTGATGCTACAGCAGCTTCTACCACAGCTTCAGCAACCATCTCCTCCGCCTGCTCCTGCACCTCCTCCGCAGCGAGTGGCCGCATCCAGCCTCTGTTTATCATTGCCGGACAAGTTTGATGGGGACTCTAAACTTTGCCGTGGTTTTTTCTCGCAATGTTCCCTGCATTTGGAGATGATGTCGGACCAATTTCCAACTGAAAGGTCAAAGGTGGCTTTCGTGGTCAGTCTTCTGTCTGGGAAAGCCCTGTCATGAGCCACACCGCTCTGGGACCGCAATGATCCTGTCACTGCCTCTGTACACTCTTTCTTCGCAGAGATTCGAAGTGTCTTCGAGGAACCAGCCCGAGCCTCTTATGCCGAGACTGCCATGCTGAACCTGGTACAGGGTAATTCTTCAGTAGGCGAGTACGCCATCCAATTCCGTACTCTCCCCTCCGAATTGTCCTGGAATAACGAGGCCCTCTGCGCGACCTTCAAAAAAGGCCTATCCAGTATCATCAAAGATGTGCTGGCCGCACGAGAAATCCCTGCTAACCTGCATGAACTTATTCATCTGGCCACCCGCATTGACATGCGTTTTTCCGAAAGACGTCAGGAGCTCCGCCAGGATATGGACTTTGTTCGCACGAGGCGGTTTCTCTCCCCGGCTCCTCTCTTCTCTGGTCCGCTGCAATCTGTTCCTGTGCCTTCCGCCATGGAGGCTATGCAAGTAGACCGGTCTCGCCTGACACCTCAAGAGAGGACACGCCGCCGCAATGAGAACCTTTGCCTGTACTGTGCCAGTACCGAACACTTCGTGAAGGATTGTCCTATCCGACCTCCAGGTCAGGAAAGACGCACTCCGACTCTGCACAAAGGAGAGACAGCTCTAGGTGTGAACTCTGCTTCTCCACGTCTTACTGTGCCTGTGCAGATTTCTTCCTCTAACCTCTCCTTCTCAGCTGTGGCCTTCTTGGATTCCGGATCTGCAGGAAATTTTATTTTGACCTCTTTCGTTAACAGGTTCAACATCCCAGTGACCAGTCTCGCCAGACCCCTCTACATCGCCTCTGTTAATGGTGAAAGATTGGACTGTACTGTGCGTTACCGCACAGAACCCCTCTTAATGTGCATTGGACCCCATCACGAAAAGATTGAATTTCTGGTACTTTCTAACTGCACCTCTGAAATTATTCTTGGACTACCTTGGCTGCAACGCCATTCCCCTACCCTTGATTGGACCACCGGGGAAATCAAGAACTGGGGTACTTCTTGCCACAAAAAATGCCTTATGTCTGCTCCCAGTCCTGCCAGTCAAAACCATATGGCTCCTCCGATACCAGGTCTCCCCGAGGCCTATCTGGACTATGCTGATGTTTTTTTGCAAAAAACAAGCAGAGACTTTGCCTCCTCACAGGCCTTATGACTGTTCTATTCTACTCCACCCCGGGGCAGAATCTATCCTCTGTCTGCTCCGGAAACACAAGCCGTGACGGAGTACATCCAAGAAAATTTAAAAAGGGGATTTATCCGCAAGTCTTCCTCCCCTGCCGGAGCAGGGTTCTTCTTTGTCTCCAAAAAAAACGGTTCCTTACGACCATGCATTGATTACCGCGGTCTTAATAAAATCACTATAAAAAAACGCTATCCCCTGCCTCTTATCTCGGAACTCTTTGACCGCCTACGTGGCGCCAACATCTTTACCAAATTGGATTTTAGAGGTGCATATAATCTCATCCGCATCAGGGAAGGGGACGAGTGGAAGACAACGTTTAACACCAGAGATGGACACTTTGAATATCTGGTTATGCCCTTTGGGCTTTGCAAAGGACTTTGTAAATGAAATTTTTCGTGATTTATTATATACCTGTGTTGTGGTCTACCTGGACGATATTTTGATTTTTTCTTCTAACCTAGAAGAACACCGCCGGCATGTCCGCATGTTTCTTCAGAGACTCGGGGACAATCATTTATATGCCAAGATGGAGAAATGTCTCTTTGAATGCCAATCTCTTCCCTTCCTAGGATATTTAGTCTCTGGCCAGGGACTCCAAATGGACCCGGACAAACTGTCAGCCGTTAGATTGGCCACGCCCCTCCGGAATCCGAGCTATCCAACGTTTCTTGGGGTTTGCCAATTATTACGGACAATTTATTCCACATTTTACCACCATTGTGGCCCCAATTATTGCCCTAACCAAGAAAAACGCCAACCCTAAGTCCTAGCCTCCTCAAGCGGAAGAGTTCAACCGTCTCAAAACTGCCTTTTCTTCTGCTCCCGTACTCTCCAGACCTGATCCATCTAAACCCTTCTCACTGGAGGTAGACGCCTCCTCGGTGGGAGCTGGAGCTGTACTCCTACAGAAAAATTCTTCCGGACATGGTGTTACATAAAACTGGCCCTCGAGGAATGGAGGCACCTGCTGGAGGGGTCCAAATACCCAGTTATTATATACACTGATCACAAGAATCTCTCTTATCTTCAGTCTGCCCAACGGCTGAACCCTCGCCAGGCTAGGTGGTCGTTGTTATTTGCCCGTTTTAACTTTGAGATTCATTTTCGCCCCGCTGACAAGAACATTAGGGCTGACGCCCTCTCTCGTTTCTCGGATGCCTCTGAAATGGAAGCCTCCCTGCAACACATTATTCCTCCTGACTGTCTGATCTCTGCTTCCCCAGCTTCCATCAGACAAACTCCTCCTGGAAAGACCTTCGTCCCTCCACGCCAGCGCCTCAGGATTCTCAGGTGGGGACACTCCTCACACCTCGCTGGCCATGCTGGCGTCAAAAAATCCGTCCAGCTCATCTCTCGTTTTTATTGGTGGCCTACCCTGGAAGCAGATGTTGCTGATTTTGTTCGGGCTTGTACAGTCTGTGCCCGGGACAAGACTCCTCGCCAGAAGCCTGCCGGTCTCCTTCATCCTCTGCCTGTTCCTGAGCTACCATGGTCTCAGATTGCTATGGACTTTATTACAGACTTACCTTTATCCCATGGCAACACAGTTATTTGGGTGGTCGTTGATCGTTTCTCCAAGATGGCACATTTTATTCCTCTTCCAGGTCTTCCTTCTGCGCCACAGTTGGCGAAACAATTTTTTTGTGCACATTTTTCGCCTTCACGGGCTTCCCATGCATATCGTCTCGGATAGAGGCGTTCAAGTTGTGTCGAAATTCTGGAGGGCCCTCTGTAATCAGCTTAAAATCAAATTAAACTTCTCGTCTTCCTATCATCCCAAATCCAATGGGCAAGTGGAGAGAGTTAATCAGGTTCTTGGTGACTATTTGCGACATTTTGTTTCCTCCCGCCAGGATGATTGGGCCGATCTCCTACCATGGGCCGAATTCTCGTACAATTTCAAAGTCTCTGAGTCCTCCGCTAAATCCCCATTCTTTGTGGTGTACGGCCGTCACCCTTCCCCCCCCCCCCCCTCCCCACTCCCACGCCTTCTGATTTGCCCGCTGTTGATGAGGTGACTCGGGACTTCTCCACCATCTGGAAAGAGACTCAAAAATCTCTCATACAGGCCTCATCCCGGATGAAGAAACATGCCGACAAAAAAAGAAGAACTCCTCCTGTCTTTTCTCCTGGAGACAAAGTGTGGCTCTCATACAAGTATATCCGCTTCCGTGTCCCCAGTTATAAACTGGGACCACGTTATCTTGGACCTTTTAAAATCAAATGCCAAATCAACCCTGTCTCCTACAAACTCCTTCTTCCTCCTTCTCTCCGTATTCCCAATGCTTTTCATGTCTCTCTTCTTAAACTACTTATCCTTAACCGCTTCTCTGCTAAGGTTGTTGCTTCTACTCCTGTCTCCGGGTCCTTAGACATCTTCTCGGTTAAAGAAATTCTTGCATCCAAGACGGTCAGAGGTAAAAAAAAAATTCTCGTAGATTGGGAGAATTGCGGCCCGGAGGAGAGGTCATGGGAACCCGAAGATAACATCCTTGACAAGGACCTTATCTACAAATTTTCAGGTTCTAAAAAGAGGGGGAGACCCAACGGGGGAGGGTACTGTTACGCCGAGCGCTCCGGGTCCCCGCTCCTCCCTGGAGCGCTCACAGCGTTCTCCTGTTCGCAGCGCCCCGGTCAGACCCGCTGACCGGGTGCGCTGCGATAATGTCCCTAGCCGGGATGCGATTCGTGATGCGGGACGCGCCCGCTCGCGGTGCGCATCCCGACCCGCTTACCAGACTCGCTGCACGTCTGTGCTGTCCCGGTGCGCGCGGCAGCGCTCCCTAGGGCGCGCGCGCCGGTTCTTTGCGATTTAAAGGGCTAGTGCGCCACTGATTGGCGCATGGTTTTTAATTAGTGTGTTTACCTGTGCACTTCCCTATATCACCTCACTTCCCCTGCACTTCCTTGCCGGATCTTGTTGCCATTGTGCCAGTGAAAACGTTCCTTGTGTATCCCTAGCCAGTGTTCCAGACCTCTTGCCGTTGGCCCTGACTACGATCCTTGCTGCCTGCCCTGACCTTCTGCTACGTCCGACCTTGCTCTTGTCTAATCCCTTGTACCGCGCCTATCTCAGCAGTCAGAGAGGTTGAGCCGTTGCCGTTGGATATGACCTGGTTGCTACCGCCGCTGCAAGACCATCCCGCTTTGCGGCGGGCTCTGGTGAAAACCAGTAGCAACTTAGAACCGGCCCACCGACACGGTCCACGCCAATCCCTCTCTGACACAGAGGATCCACCTCCAGCCTGCCGAATCCTGACAAGTATTATCTGTAGGAAGCGGACACAAATCTAGTCTGGCTTTTTTTTCTTTACTTCCTGTTTTACTATGTGTTTGTGCAATAGCTTCTTTGCCTTCAACCAGTTTGTGCCTCATGGGGCCAGCACAGCTTCTTTCTTCCCCAGCTAAGTAGCTGAGGTGCACTGAAGAGGTGCTGCTAGTTCTGATAGGAGCTGAACCTACATTGAACACTGGAAATTGATTGTTTAAACAGTAAGACATACAATTACTTAATTGGCAGACAATACAAGTGGTAGACCATAGAGTTACAATAGCCTGTGGCCTTGAAGAGAGGGGACTTGAAAGAACCTTTGAAGAACTCCCCTTTTTCACAGAAGCTGTAATTTGTTGAAAACATGCGGAATTGTCCAGCAGTGAAGAAAAGAATGTAAACATTAAAACCAGTACCATGTCAAAAACCCAATACCATAATGGAGCCCCGACAGGGGTACTCCTTATGTGTGTACCACCAGCAGTAGATATGCGTCCAAGTCTCCATCTGGTTCTTCCATGAAAGTGAAGCATGAGTTTACTAAATAGTGTTGAGCTGATACAAAATTGTTTGGGATGTAAAGTACAGACTTTCCAATCCAGACTTATATCCAGTCATACTCTATCTAAACTTGTCAAAGCACCACTAAGATGCCACCTAGAGCTTTAAGTTGCTAAATCTTACATACTTTTCTTGTCTGTTTCGCGTCTGTTCAGTGACTTTTGACCAAAGCCAAAGATAATGGCCCAGCTTATTTTTTGACTACTTTTCTATCTGTCATTTTGGTTCACTGTCTTATCATTAGCAGCCATTAGCCTTCACACATTATATATATATATATATATATATATATATATATATATATATATATATATATAAATATATATATTCCAGAAAACAGCAGCACACAGAGCAAGGTTCCCATACAGCTTGCACCGACTTCTATTTTTATCAAGTATTTGGTTGTGCTGCTCTCCTGAAACAGTGTATATATATATATATATATATATATATATATATATATATATAGCCTGAACTTCAGCACCATCTAAAGCAGGGGTTCTCAACCGGTGGTACGCGTACCCCTAGGGGTACGCCACCAGTTGTTCGGGGGTACGCAATGCGCTGACAAATACCGGCCATGCATTGGCCAGTATTTGTCAGCCCCTAGAGGAGCGCCTAGTAAGGAAGCTTCCAGGTTGTCGGGGACACGGGTGACCTCCCCTGACATTGAGCAGAGGTGCCGCACAGCGCAGGAGGACGTCACATGTCAGTGAGAAATAATAGCACAAGGGCATTAAGATGGAAAAATGGCACAAGGAGATTAGGATGTGGCGGGGGGGGGGGTTGATTATTCCCCCCCCTCCATTTTAATCCCCTTGTGCCATTATTCCCCCTCCATCTTAATCCCCTTGTGCTAACATTCCCACCTCCCTCTGATTCCCTTTTGCCATATCGGATAATAATGGCACAAGAGGATCAGAGAGAGGGGGGAATAATGGCACAAGGGGATTAAGTATCGCATTAGTATAAAGGTAAGAACACACCTTTTGTCCGCGGGTACCCCTCACACGTAAATTGCATGCACTTTCAGCTTTTTGAGGTACAGTCGCCAAAAAGGTTGAGAACCATTGATCTAAAGTGCGATCCTCCCTTATGTTCTGATGCCTTGGATCCTCTATGCTTCTCGTTTGTACAACCTGATTATGTTCAGTGAATTGTTGTGTCCTCCTCTTGTAAATATTAGTTGTTTGTTTTGTAGTTGTATTTTTTCAATTTAAATTTTTTTTTTTATTGCGTCATTTGAGTACATGTGAGCACAATATAATTTATGGAGACGAAATAGATCAAAAACTCATATGGGTTTCTCTTACTAGTTCACCCACATAACCTTACAAATCCTTGAGCTGCTTGTGAAAACAATTAAATGTTATCCTAATGTAGGTAATGACCCCTGAATTTGTATAAACGGTCTTTAGTATGAATCAGTGTAAACCAGTCACCCATCACCAATTTAGTATTTTCCATAGATTCCATATTTTACCTGTTTACTAAGTCTAGATGTTTCTATTCTTTCAGACTATAATAAGAATAAAGCTCGTCAGCAGTGGGTTTGTAGACTTTGTGTCCTTGTCTCAGAAGTTTTATGCTCTGTATAAACTCTGTGAAGAGCAGCTATCGAGACAGGTATGTGCTTTGTCAGCCATTTAATTGTTATTTTTATAGAAAGACTTTGGGGCACTTTTATAAAAAGTGTCATTTTGATGGCAGGTTATTGATGACATTTTCTATGCTAAAATAAAGCCAACACTTTCTCAGATTACACATTGTAGAAGAGTTATCCAAAGGGCAGTACATTAACAATAAGTGACACTTTAAAGAGATAGTCCAGGATTTTTTTTTATTTGACTATGCTACAGGGGCTGTAATGTTAGTGTAGTCCATAATATAGTGTCTGTACCTGTGTGTGACGGTTTTCTCACAATTCTGATGTGATTTTCACCCCAATATTTATTTTTACCAGCATACAAAATGACTGTTGTCTCAGATTTTTCCCAGGTTGCAATGCGGCCGAGACCTGACTCACTAGTCAGCTGATGACAGGGAGCCTGTCTGCTTCAATGGGTGGAGTGATCGCTTGGTGGGAGAGAGATCAATCTGCAACCAATGCAACAGCTGTAGGCACCCTGATTGAAAACCACAGGTCTTTTGAAAAGATGCAGCTCATTTATGTTTCAATGGGGGGGAGGGGGGCTGATGTGTGGGAGGGAGGAAAATGGAATTATGGGAAAAAAAGAAAATCTCAAACCGAAGATACCAGTTCACAAAAAGCTAGCCACAGTGTTATGTTATCTCACAACATTGCCATTTAGCCCCAAGTCAAGCATGTCCATTACTAAGCATGTCCATTACTGTCTGGCAGGTACGTACTAACATCACCTTATGGTGGAGAACCCCTTTAACTTTCGTAGATTTGACACTTTAGAAACTTGTTCTGTAATGTATCCCCTGGGTCCCCTTGGTCTCAAGAACAGTAAACTAAGAACAGAGCAGGGGTCATGTGTGCACACCACCTTTTCATTCATTGTGCATGGAGGCCGCATGGGACAGCCCTTAAAGGGGTACTCACCCCTAGACATCTTATCCCCTATCCAAAGGATAGGGATAAGGTGTCTGATCGCGGGGTCCCGCTGCTGGGAACCCCCGCAATCTCCCTGCTGCACCCGGCATTCATTTAGAGTGTCACGTGCAGCGCCTGAGGCTCGTGACGTCACGGCCAAGCCCCCCAATGCAAGTCTATGGGAGGGGCGTGATGGCCGCCACGCCCCCTCCCATAGACTTGCATTGAGGGGGCATGGCCATGACGCCACGAGCGGGGCGTGACTGTGATGTCACGAGCCTCTGCCCGCATCGCCAGTCTTCTGGCACGGAGCGAACATTGCTGCTCTGGATGTCTGTGGTGCCACAGCCAAGATCGCATCGGTCTCCAGTGGCGTGACCCCCACAATTAGATATATTATCCCCTATCCTTTGGATAGGGGATAAGATGTCTAGGGGTGGAGTACTCCTTTAAGTGTGTATCTAATGAGGAGCTATTCACCTGTAAATACTTTGTGGACTAATGTTAGTTTGTGGGAAAAACTATTCTGTCTGTACAGAACTCTATGGAGGAGTTCTGAAAAGTATGGCTACAACTTAAAACCCAACTCCAATGATATTGTGGCAGCGGGAGACATGTCTGAAACTGCCAGCAACTCCGTAAGCCCGTGAGTTGTCGCTGCTAAAGTAAGCGGTCTATGGATTTACTAGATGTCCCATAGACTTGCTTGGGTCTTCAGTCAAAGTTGTTTGCGTTGGAGCAGTCAATTCTTGGGCTACAGAGTTACTGGCATTTTTAAACATATTATTACAGCTACAATATTACTGGCGTTGCTTTTTAACTGTTTAAAATATGTTAGTCTGTAGCACATTTATCCACTAAAAAACATGTATTTACTTAGGTTCATTATGACTTTGGCTTGAGAAACATCCTGTCAGTTTTGAGAACAATAAGTGCACTGAAAAGAGAAAGAGCAGATGTGAGTGAGTCCAGTATCGTGATGAGAGGGTTGAGAGACATGAATGTTTCTAAGCTGGTAAGTGCCCTACTTTATGCTGAGGTATGAGCACTACATTAACAAAAAGGCTCTTAACTGGTAGAGTTTTCTGATAGACACAATTAGTGACATTTTAGATTTAGCAATTAAACAATTAAGGTTCCAATTTACGGAACTCAAGCAGTGACCTTAAAACTGCCAGGACGTAATACAGAAAATATGGTGAAAAACTATGTAACATTATGCAAAAAATAAAATAACCTATTTTTTTTTTAAATTGTAATAGTTTTTAAAGGTTATGGACACCTTTGCACTAGTTTTGCTTTATTGTTGATTTGTTTCCTGAATGCAAAATGAAACAACTAAATAGTTTTCATTAGAAATTCCCTTCCCTGCTAATCAGATGAGAAGAAGTCAAGTCTGGTCGATGGGGGAAATTATGAAGAACAGCTCTCACAAGCAGTAGCGATCCCTTTTTGAGTCCATGTGGTCATTATTGGATTTATTGTTGGTGCATTATTGGTGCTATGATACTATGTAAGGACCCCTGTACAAAGTAAATGAAAAAAAAAGAAGGGGGGCACATGGTACCATGGACCTTGACTAAGTGGGTGGTGATGATGGTCCCAGTTGGATGAACATCCTGAGTAGTCAGAAGGCACGATTTGATTGTTGCAAGTGAAGATATAAACCTGATGAAAAGTTTCCTCCTTACCTTCCTTAAAATAAATAAATATTATTATTATGAACATTATTATTACTATTATTATTTAGTATTGCAATTCTGATAGCCGTAGTTCAAACTTATTAGATTCTTTGTTGTTTATATTTGCTGTTGTGATGTTTGTTTAAACATGATTTGTAATAAAAAAGAAAACTATGAAGAAAACATGATTTTAAACTTTTTTTTACACCATAATTAGTACAATGCAAGAATAAAAAATGCTTTTCAAAAGTGTGCATAGCCTTTAAAAGGAAACTGACAGCAGCATCACCACACTAACCTGCTTATACAAGGCAATAGTGTGGAGGATGCTCATTCCAGTGCTGTTTCTCATTTTGCAATCTATGGCCATATTCCCAAGTAATGAACAAAAATAGAAATATGTAAATTACCATCTTGGTGGACTTGGTGATACAGCCCCCTTCATATAAATTCAACTTGGTCTCTCCAGCCCAAGGGGGCTCTATCACAGGGCCCGTGTAAGCGGGCAGAGCAGTGCACTAATATTTTTATTATTATACATAACTCGAGAGTAGGGCCCCTGAATAAAAAATGGGGAACAGCCTTGGAGTCAGCATCCTCCACAAAGTTACCCTGTTTAAGCAGGTTAATGCAGATGATGTTGCTATCAGTATTCTTTTAATGTTTATGTGGTTTTCACATAACAGGCAGCTGGTGTTATTTATCTGTACATAGTTTACAGTGAGACAGGAAGGCAGCACAACCTGCTCTGACATCATTAATATTAAAATACAGAGAGGCAGTACTATCTACCTACATCATTTACAGGGAGAGACGGGAAGGCAGTACTACATGTATCTACATCATTAACAGGGAAAGAGGAAGGCAGTACTATTTGTACTTACATCATTAACAGAGAGAGACAGGAAGGCAGTACTATCTCTACCTTCCTAATTTACAGGTTAATACAGGGAGTCAGAACTATCTGTACCTACATTATTTACAGTGGGAGGCAGGAAGGCAGTACTATCTGTACCTACATCATTCACAGGGAGAGACAAGAAGGCAGGCAGTACTATCTCTACCTTTATAATTTACAGGAAAGACTGGGAATCAGTACTGTCTGTACCTACATTATTTACAATGAGGTACACATGAAGGCAGTATCATGTTTTCCCACATCATTAACAGGGAAATAAAGAGAGGCAGTACTATCTGTACCTACATTATATACAGTGAAAGACAGTAAGGCAGTACTATCTGTACTTACATTATTTACAGTGAAAGACAGGAAGGCAGTACTGTGTGTCCCCACATCATTTACAGGGAAATGCAGAGAGGCAGTACTATCTGTACCTACATCATTTACAGTGGGAGGCAGGAAGGCAGTACTAGCTGTACCTATATCATTAACAGGGAGAGACAAGAAGGCCGGCGGTACTATCACTACCTTTATAATTTACAGGAAAAGACTGGAAATCAGTACTGTCAGTACCTACATTATTTGCCGTGAAAGACAGGAAGGCAGAACTATGTGTTCCCACATCATTAACAAGGATATACAGTGAGGCAGTACTAACTGTACCGACATCATTTCCAGGGGGAAGCAGAAACGCAGTACTATCTGTACCTACACCATTAACAGGGATAGACAAGACAGCAGGTAGTACTATCTGTACCTAGATTATTTACAGAAAGAGACAGGGAGACAGTACTATCTGCACCTACATTATTTACAGGGAGAAACAGGGAGGCAGCACTATCTGTACCTACTTCATTTACAAGGAGAGACAGGGAGACAGTACTATCTGTACCTACATCATTTACAGGGAGAGACAGGGAGACAGTACTATATCTACCTTCATCATTTACATGGAAAGACAGGAAAGGAGTACTATCTCTGCTTGTCTAATTTACAGGAGAACGGGAGGAAGTATTATCTGTGTCTACATCATTTATAGGGAAAGGCAGGGATGTAGTGCTTTCTGTACCATTATTTTCAGGGAGAGACATGGAGACAGTACTATCTGTATCTACATCATTTACTTGAATAGACAGGAAAGTACTATCTGTTCCTTCATCATTTACATATCTGTTGCAGATTTTACACATCTGTTGCCAGGGTTTTCAATTGCTCTTAATCTTATGTTTTCTCTCAGGTTGGTGATGATGAACCCCTCTTCCACAGTCTGATCAATGACCTCTTCCCGGGCATTCAGTTAGACAGCAATTCATACACAGAACTTCAAAATGCTGTTTCAAACCAAGTGAGACTTTCTGAATTGGTAAATCACCCTCCTTGGAACCTGAAACTTATCCAGGTACTGTTTTTTTTCTTTCGAATTTGTGATATTAAAGCAATTCCATGTGTCCCTAGGACAGTGTTTCCCAACCAGAGTTCCTCCATCTGTTGCAAAACTACAACTCCCAATATGCCCTAGGATATACCATTATACCATTAATGTTTGCATTTCCAACCTCTGGGACCCCCAACAATAAAAGGTGCTGTCATAATGGGGGACAAGAAGGGATGTAAGGGATATCTTGGTGAGAAATGAAGATCACATGGTATTAATGTATTATTATTTACTGTTACCTGGTGCAGACATGTACTGTCCCTGTGCATTAGCCCTGAAAAGAAACCCAAAGAAACATCACTGTTTTAGGCCAAATGTTCTCACATTGGATGTTTTGTGGGACGTTCTGGTTTTCTCTAAAGAATGCCTTTAAATAACAGAAGAGCTCTCTTTTCTACAAATAAACTGTTTATTTTTTAGCTTTAGAGCTTTAGATGTTAAAGGAAATATTAATGTATCATTATCTTACAGCTGTATGAAACAGCTCAGGTACGTCACGGGCTGATGACACTTGGTCCTAGTGGTTCTGGAAAAACTTCTCTCATCCATTTACTCATGAAAGCCTTAACAGAATGTGGGCTTCCTCATCGGGAGGTGCGTATGAACCCAAAGGCCATTACTGTGCCTCAGATGTTCGGACGCCTAGATACAGCAAGCAATGACTGGACAGATGGAATATTTTCTACACTATGGCGGAAGATGCTGAAAAGCAAAAAAGGTATCAATTAGGGCTCGTTCCCACAGGCAAAAACTGCGGTCTTTCATAAAATATACACCCCCCTTCCTCTCCCCAAAAAAGTATGGTTTCATAAAGGATGAAAAAAATAAGTGACAAATCACTTTCATGTGAAATCAATGGGAGTTTGAAAAAAACAAAAACAAACAAAAAAAAAAAATAAGAAAATTTGCACCCAAATCTGCACAGATCCCTTGCTGTTTTTGTGTGTGTATACTATGGTTTTAGGTCCGGTCACAAAACCGGATACGGGGCAAAAATGAGCCAACCGGCATCACTATCTGACTCCGTTTGGCTTATTAAAGTGAATGGGTTTCGGCACCGGTTTGGTTGAGATACGGGAGCTCCTGGTTTTGAAATTTCCCAGCTGGATCCGGCAGCTGTAGCAATCAAACTTAATGTGAATGCAGCCTTAGTGTTTTTGGTTATTTTGCTTTTCAAAACTTTGATGTTGGACACTTTTATTACTTGGTCATCTCAAAACGTATATTGCTTCCTCATAGGTGAAAATGTCTGGATTGTCTTGGATGGTCCTGTAGATGCCATATGGATTGAAAAACTCAGTTCAGTGCTGGATGATAATAAAACTCTCACACTAGCAAATGGTGATCGGATTCCAATGGCTCCATGCTGCAAACTGCTCTTTGAAGTGGATAGTATAGAGAATTCATCACCTGTAGCAGTATCCCGCATGGGCATGGTCTTCCTGAGCTCATCGGTTCTCAGCTGGAGACCAATAGTAAAGGTACAGCTACAATTGCTTTATGAGGATTGGTATCTCATGCATCATATCCTTCATTTAACAGGAAAGAATTTTAAATTTCTAACAATAATTTGTTTTCCCTTAGTCCTAACAGCAGCACAGAGGGGGTTAACCACACCACGTGGACTTGTAGGACTGTCAGAATTTAAATGAGCCCAAAGTAAATTATTAATAAAACAATTAAGTCCCCCTATAAAGGGAAAGATCACCCCCAGATAACTGTTATAACACGTAAGTAAAAAAAATAACTATGGTGGGAAATTTGTGTGCTGCTGTTAGGACTAAGGGAGAACAAATTATCGTTAGATATTAACAATTCCCTTACATCCTACCAGCAGCACAGATGGAAAGATAACAAGAAGATTACCTCATGGGAGGGCTCTCCTGCCTGGTAGAGCTAAGGATAGTCTGCCCAAAGGCCGAGTATTCTGAAACTCTAACATCCAACCTATAGTGGAAGATAAATGTATAAATGTTGATTCAAATCTCTAGGAGGCAGCACTACAAATCATATAAGAGGAAGAAGACTTCTCTCGGAATAAAAAAATAGAAACGGCCCTGGTCGAATGGGCTTTCACAAACCCCAGGGGGTCTAAGGACTGGGAAACAAAGGATTCCCTGATAGCGCCTTTATCCATCTACTGGCTTGGATGCCTTAAGGCCTTTAAGCTTACCGGCAAACAGGATGAAAAGATTTTTATCTTCTCTAAACTCCTTGGTCCATCCACATAGATCCAGAGGTATCTCAACACATCCAAAGGATGAAGAACACGTTCCTGGGAGGAGGTAGAAGGCGTTAATTGGTTAACGACCATGGACATGAATACTCGTTCATGTGCCGTTAACTGGGTATGACGCGGGCTCCTGACTCGAGCCCGCGTCATACTGGGCCGCCCCCAGCTGATTCTTGTAGCTGGGGATCGGCGCTAATAGCCAACATGCAGCGATCACCACGGGCGGCTATTATCCCTTTAGATCGCCGCTGTCAAAGTTCACAGCGGTGTCTAAAGGAAGCTGTAAACGCTCCCTGGTGGTCCACTGAGGCGGGTTGCCCCCCTTGCCCCCCCCCTTGCAGTGCGATTACGGGGGGCCATCTACTGTGGAGGTAGCTAATTTTGGTGCATGTAGTTATAATTTTTTTAAAGTAGTGAAATAAAGAAAAACCTATATATAAATTGGGTATTGTTGTAACCGTATGGACCTACAGAATAAATATATGGTGTCATTTTCACCAAAAAGTGCACTGCGTAGCATCGGAAGACCCCAAAAGTTAAATGACTTTTTTTTCCCCCAATTTTGCACCACAAATATAATTTTTCTGGGTTCGCCGTAGATTTTGTGGTGAAATTATTGATGTCATTACAAAGAACAATTGGTGGTGCAAAATATAAACCCTCATATGAGTCTGTAGGGGGAAATTGAAAGCGTTATGATTTAAAAAACGAAAGTGCAAAAACTGAAAAACCTGTGGTCCTTAAGGGGTTAAAACATGAAGAGAGATACGTGATTTATGTCCTGAAAAGAAGGAACTTTTGTCCGAAGGGACGGGAGGAATTTCAGAAGAACTCGGTCCTCAAAGAACTTTGTATATGGTTCATGAGCTAAGAAAAGGTTGAAGTTCCGAAACCCTCTTGTCTGATGTTACTGCTAGGAGAAAGGCAAGTTTCAGGGAGACCATGGCAGATCTCTCCAAGGGGGTAGAGACTTTCATAGGAGTATGAGGCCTTGAAGCTTCAGGGGAGTGCCTAGGCTGTATGCCGGGAATAAGGTATTTAACCTCCTTTATAGAACCGTCCACATAGCTTTTTACCCATACAGACATCTCCTGCATAGATGTTTCTTTAGCAGGATTCACTCTGGGGTGACAACTTTCACATCTAGAGAACTGACAGTTGTCCTCAAGAGGGGTATATTACACTCGTAACACGCTAGATGTTTCCTTTAAGAGGCTGATTTTCTTGGCTCCTCAGGGATTCGGGGAGAAGACATGGCTGCGGAATAAACATACGTTAAAATACTTGCAAGTGTACCCAGAATACACAAGAAAAAATGCCAATTAAAAAAAAAAAAGCACAAACCAGCACTAGAAGAAAAAAGGCTATTTAGACAAAGAAAACTACTGAAAAATAGATCACAGTAAAGGTCTCAGATCAGGCGATCAAAGAACTCTGAGAGCACACACTTATTCAGCCAGCTCCAGAGACCGAACCGACTCCCCGGTGCCAGCCCTGCCAGACCCCGTCCCAAGGGTGGAGCTAACAAAATTTGCCGAGAAATGTCCATACAAAGAAAAAGTAAAGTCTCTAAAAAGATAAGATACTGCAAAAGCAGTTTATGCAGAGAAAAAGGTCCTAGCGCCGAAGGAGCCAGAACCCGAATGCCGGAAGTGACGCAGAAGGCATCTGACGTCACTTCCGACAAGATGGCGGCACCCACCAGAGCTGATGCCCCAGACCCCTGTGCCGCCCATCCGTGCAGAAACGGCACAGACTGCAAGACAGTGCAGCAAACACCAGGAGAAGCATAGGGAAAAAAGAGAGACCACAGTCTGCAGAAAAAAAAGGCAGGTAACAGTAGAGCTGGGCGGTATGACCAAAAAGGTGTATCACAGTATTTTTGTAAGTTATGGCAGTCCCACGGTATTTAACTGTATTTTCCACTCCCCCATCATGTGACCAGTGGGCGCTGCTTCTCTCCCCCGCCCCAGTTTATCAGCCCAGCGCTGCCGGCGCTGGAACTCTGTACTGTACTACATATTCCTGTGCCTGGGCTGCAAAAATAAACAAAATAAACTTTGACTCACCTTCCTACATTCCCCTGTTGCTACGGTTACAGCCTCACAGACCTCCGCTGCAGTCCTCTTGCTGCTTCCTGGGGACGGTAACGTCACAGAGCCGTCAGCCTATCACCGGCCTCAGCGATGTCCCGCCTTGGCTGGTGATAGGCTGAACACACTATCATTTAAGAGGCCGGCTCCTTATAGGCAGGGCCGGATTAACGTAGGGGCTGATGGAGCTGCAGCTCCAGGCCCCTACAGTAAAATAGGCCCAGCCAGCCGCCAAAAAGGCCGCTGAGGAGCGGGCCCCCCTCCCTGCCACTACACTATGCTACATGCTGCAGCAACAGGCAGGGACCTCGGGCGCGGCCCGGGCCCACCGCTGCCAGCACTATTACCTGCAAACGGCGCAGGCCCCCTTGCCACAATCACATGATGGCCGGCACCGCCATCAAGTTAATTAATCAGTAATGTGCACGGGTCCGCCGTCACATTCTGGACATCCCTGTGTCCCGAAAGATCTTTTCGGGACACAAAGATGTCTCCTTACCTCTCTGCGGCGGCCCCCCGCGTTAACTTTAAAAACGCAGGGGCCGCTGGGAGATAGGGCACACAGGGACGTCACTGACGTCCCGTGCGTGCGCCCATAGCAACAGCAGAGCGGAGCAGCGAGGAAGAGGACGCGCGCGCATGGTAAGGTAAGTTAAGTTGCCAATAGCAACTCCCCCCGGCGAAAGTCAACCCCGCCGATAACAATGCCCCCCCCCCCCCTCTACCCTCCCCTCCCCGGTCATGCCCGCTCCGCTGTCTGACATTACCTTGTTCCTCTGCTGCAAGGTCCCGGTCGCAAATCTTCATTTCGTCTGCGACCCGCGCGGGACGCCGACGTGACGTCACTCACAGCCGCCGCCAGGGAGAAGGAGCAAGGCACGGGCCGGGAGGGTAAGTGTATATGTATGTGTGTGTATGGAGGGGGGGTGTATGGGAGCCTCCAGCTGTTGCAATACTACAACTGCCAGCATGCCCGGAGAGCCTTTGGCTGTCTGGGCAGGCTGGGAGTTGTAGTTTTGCAACAGCTGGAGGCACCTGGGTTGGCAAACACTGCCCTAGGGCCTAACCCAGTGTTTCCCAACCAGGGAGCCTCTAGCTGTTTCAAAACTACAACTGCCAGCATGCCCGGACAGCCAAAGGCTCTCTGGGCATGCTGGGAGTTTTAGTTTTGCAACAGCTGGAGGCACCCTGGTTGGGAAATACCGGTCTATGTGTATGTATATGTGTGCGTCTGTCTGTGTGTGTGTGTCAATCTGTGTGGGGGGACCTATGCTAATGTTGGGCCGTGTGCTAATGTGGGGGGGGGGGCTATGGCTGTCTGCCTATCTAATGTGGGGAACTATACGGCACCTAATGTGGGGAACTATACTGCACCTAATGTGGGGGAACTATACTGCACCTAATGTGGGGGAACTATACTGCACCTAATGTGGGGGAATTATACTGCACCTAATGTGGGGGAACTATACTGCACCTAATGTGGGGGAACTATACTGCACCTAATGTGGGGGAACTATACTGCACCTAATGTGGGGGAACTATACTGCACCTAATGTGGGGGAACTATACTGCACCTAATGTGGGGGAACTATACTGCACCTAATGTGGGGGAACTATACTGCACCTAATGTGGGAGAACTATACTGCACCTAATGTGGGGAACTATACTGCACCTAATGTGGGGGAACTATACTGCCTATCTAATGTGGGGGAACTGTACTGCACCTAATGTGGGGAGCTATACTGCACCTAATGTGGGGAGCTATACTGCACCTAATGTGGGGAGCTATACTGCACCTAATGTGGGGGAACTGTACTGCACCTAATGTGGGGGAACTGTACTGCACCTAATGTGGGCGAACTGTACTGCACCTAATGTTGGGAGCTATACTGCACCTAATGTGGAGAGCTATACTGCACCTAATGTGGGGAGCTATACTGCATCTGATTAAGGGGGACAGGGGACTGATTAAGGGGGTAGAGGACTGATTAAATATTGAAAAAAATATTTCTTACAAAGATTTTTTCCTCTTTGTGTATGTTTATGGTGACATATATGTGTACATGGTGAGTTTGTGGTTTTATTGTACTGGGGGTGAATCCCACAGTTGGCCGGCTGTTGGTGGTGGGAAAAGATATGGGGGGGGGGGGGGGCGGTTGACACCTTGCATCGGGGCCCACAAGACTTTAGCTACGCCCCTGATGAGGAGACTGAGGATGGGGCTGGGGGGGTTGCAATGATGAGGAGACTGAGGATGGGGCTGGTGGGCGGTTGCAATGATGAGGAGACTGAGGATGGGGTGGGGGGAATGCGATGATGAGGAGGAGGGGATGCTGTGGGGTGCAATGATGAGGAGGAGGAGGGTGGAATGATGAGGAGACTGAGGATGGGGTGTGTGTGGGGGGGGTGCAATGATGATCATGAGGAGGAGGGTGGAATGATGAGGAGACTGAGGATGGAGTGTTGGGGGGGTGGAATTATAATGAGGAGGAGGAGGAGGGGAAGCTGGGGGGCGTGCAATGATGAGAAGACTGAGGATGGGGTGTGTGGGGGGGTGCAATGATGAGGACGAGGAGGGTGGAATGATGAGGAGACTGAGGATGGGGTGTGGGGGGGTGCAATGATGAGGAGGAGGAGGGTGGAATGATGAGGAGACTGAGGATGGGGTGTGGGTGGGGGTGCAATGATGATGATGATGATGATGAGGGTGGAATGATGAGGAGACTGAGGATGGGGGGTTCAATTATGATGATGAGGAGTCTGAGGATGAGGTGCGGGGGGGGTTGCAATGATGAGACTGAGGATGGGGGGTGGGGTTTGCAATGATGAGACTGAGGATGGGGGGGGGAATAATATGGAGTGCGGGAGTGAAGAGCAAAGGATGGGTGGGGTGTATGGAGTCATGAGAATAGCGAGGATGTGGTGGAGGGGAGGGGGCATTGGGGTGATAAGCTAACCAAGCATGGGGTGGGGGTGTTGATAAGACAGAAGATGGGATGAAGGGTATGCAGTGTATGGCAGTATTATATTCGGGGGGTAAAGTGTGTGGCAGTATTTTATTCAGAGGGTACAGTGTGTGGCAGTATTATATTCAGAGGGTACAGTGTGTGGCAGTATTATATGCAGGGGGTACAGTGTGTGGCAGCATTATATTCAGAGGGTACAATGTGTGGCAGTATTATGTTCAGACGTACAGTGTGTGGCAGTATTATATTCAGGGGTACAGTGCGTGTCAGTATTCTATTCAGGAGGTACAGTGTATGGCAGTATTATATTAAGGGGGTACAGTGTGTGGCAATAATATATTTAGAGGGTACAGTGTGTGGCAGTATTATATTCAGGGGTACTGTCACGATGCCGGCTGGCAGGTAGTGGATCCTCTGTGCCAGAGAGGGATTGGCGTGGACCGTGCTAGTGGATCGGTTCTAAGTCACTACTGGTTTTCACCAGAGCCCGCCGCAAAGCGGGATGGTCTTGCTGCGGCGGTAGTGACCAGGTCGTATCCACTAGCAACGGCTCAACCTCTCTGGCTGCTGAAGATAGGCGCGGTACAAGGGAGTAGACAGAAGCAAGGTCGGACGTAGCAGAAGGTCGGGGCAGGCAGCAAGGATCGTAGTCAGGGGCAACGGCAGGAGGTCTGGAACACAGGCTAGGAACATACAAGGAACGCTTTCACTGGCACAATGGCAACAAGATCCGGCAGGGAAGTGCAGGGGAAGTGAGGTGATATAGGGAAGTGCACAGGTGAAGACACTAATTGGAATCACTGCGCCAATCAGCGGCGCAGTGGCCCTTTAAATCGCAAAGACCCGGCGCGCGCGCGCCCTAGGGAGCGGGGCCGCGCGCGCCGGGACAGGACCGAGGGAGAGCGAGTCAGGTACGGGAGCCGGGGTGCGCATCGCGAGCGGGCGCTACCCGCATCGCGAATCGCACCCCGGCTGGAAGCAGAATCGCAGCGCCCCGGGTCAGTGGATCTGACCGGAGCGCTGCAGCGGAGAGAGTGTAGCGAGCGCTCCGGGGAGGAGCGGGGACCCGGAGCGCTCGGCGTAACAGTACCCCCCCCCCTTGGGTCTCCCCCTCTTTTTAGGGCCTGAGAACCTGAGGAGCAGACTTTTATCTAGGATGTTGTCCTCAGGTTCCCAGGATCTCTCTTCAGGACCACAACCCTCCCAGTCCACTAAAAAAAAAGTTTTCCCTCTGACCTTTTTAGAGGCTAAGATCTCTTTGACAGAGAAGATGTCCGAGGAGCCGGAAACAGGAGTGGGAGGAACAGATTTGGGAGAAAAACGGTTGAGGATGAGTGGTTTAAGAAGAGAGACGTGAAAGGCATTAGGGATACGAAGAGAAGGAGGAAGAAGAAGTTTGTAAGAGACAGGATTAATTTGACACAAAATTTTGAAAGGACCAAGATAGCGTGGTCCCAACTTGTAGCTAGGGACACGGAAGCGGACATATTTAGCGGAGAGCCATACCTTGTCTCCAGGGGAAAAAACGGGAGGAGCTCTTCTTTTCTTATCCGCGAACCTCTTCATGCGTGAAGAAGCCTGTAAGAGAGAATTTTGGGTCTCTCTCCATATAATGGAAAGGTCACGAGAAATTTCATCCACAGCGGGCAGACCAGAGGGCAAGGGGGTAGGGAGGGGGGGAAGAGGGTGACGGCCGTACACCACGAAAAATGGGGATTTGGAGGAAGATTCAGAGACTCTGAAGTTATACGAGAATTCGGCCCATGGAAGGAGATCTGCCCAGTCATCCTGGCGGGAGGAAACAAAATGTCGCAAATAATCACCCAAGACTTGGTTAATTCTTTCTACTTGTCCATTGGACTGGGGATGATATGCAGAAGAAAAATTTAATTTAATCTTGAGTTGTTTACAGAGAGCCCTCCAGAATTTAGACACGAATTGGACGCCTCTATCCGAGACGATCTGCGTAGGCAACCCGTGAAGACAAAAAATGTGTACAAAAAATTGTTTAGCCAACTGAGGCGCTGAAGGAAGACCAGGAAGAGGGATGAAATGTGCCATTTTGGAGAATCGATCAACGACCACCCAAATAACAGTGTTGCCACGGGAAGGGGGTAAATCAGTAATAAAATCCATACCAATCAGAGACCAAGGCTGTTCGGGGACAGGCAGGGGATGAAGAAAACCAGCGGGCTTCTGGCGAGGAGTCTTATCCCGGGCACAGATAGTGCAGGCTCGCACAAAGTCCACAACATCCGTCTCCAGAGTCGGCCACCAATAGAAGCGGGAGATGAGTTGCACAGATTTCTTGATGCCCACATGACCAGCGAGATGGGAGGAGTGACCCCATTTGAGGATTCCGAGGCGTTGGCGTGGAGAAACAAAGGTCTTTCCTGGAGGAGTTTGCCTGATGGAGGCTGGAGAAGTGGAGATCAGGCAGTCAGGTGGAATGATGTGTTGCGGAGAGAGTTCAACTTCTGAGGCATCCGAGGAACGAGAGAGAGCATCGGCCCTAATGTTCTTATCGGCAGGACGAAAGTGAATCTCAAAATTAAATCGGGCAAAGAACAGAGACCACCGGGCCTGGCGAGGATTCAGCCGTTGGGCAGACTGGAGGTAGGAGAGGTTCTTGTGGTCGGTGTAAATAATAACTGGAAATCTTGATCCCTCCAGCAGATGCCTCCATTCCTCAAGTGCTAATTTAATGGCTAGAAGCTCTCGATCCCCGATGGAGTAGTTCCTCTCCGCCGGAGAGAAGGTCCTAGAAAAAAAACCACAAGTGACAGCATGCCCGGAAGAATTTTTTTGTAAAAGAACAGCTCCAGCTCCCACTGAGGAGGCATCAACCTCCAATAGGAAGGGTTTGGAAGGGTCAGGTCTGGAGAGCACGGGAGCCGAAGAAAAGGCAGACTTGAGTCGTTTAAAGGCGTCTTCCGCTTGAGGAGGCCACGACTTGGGATCGGCATTTTTTTTGGTTAAAGCCACGATAGGAGCCACAACGGTAGAAAAATGTGGAATAAATTGCCTGTAATAATTGGCGAACCCCAAAAAGCGTTGGATAGCACGGAGTCCGGAGGGGCGTGGCCAATCTAAGACGGCAGAGAGTTTGTCTGGATCCATTTGTAGTCCCTGGCCAGAGACCAAATATCCTAGAAAAGGAAGAGATTGGCATTCAAACAGACATTTCTCAATTTTGGCATAGAGTTGATTGTCACGAAGTCTCTGAAGAACCATACGGACATGCTGGCGGTGTTCTTCTAGATTGGCAGAAAAAATTAGGATATCGTCCAGATATACAACAACACAGGAGTATAACAGATCACGAAAAATTTCATTGACAAAGTCTTGGAAGACAGCAGGGGCGTTGCACAGGCCAAAGGGCATGACCAGATACTCAAAGTGTCCATCTCTGGTGTTAAACGCCGTTTTCCACTCATCCCCCTCTCTGATGCGGATGAGGTTATAGGCGCCTCTTAAGTCCAATTTAGTAAAGATGTGGGCACCTTGGAGGCGATCAAAGAGTTCAGAGATGAGGGGTAGGGGGTAGCGGTTCTTAACCGTGATTTTATTAAGACCGCGGTAGTCAATGCAAGGACGTAGGGAGCCATCTTTTTTGGACACAAAGAAAAATCCAGCTCCGGCAGGAGAGGAGGATTTACGGATAAAGCCCTTTTTTAAATTTTCCTGGACATACTCAGACATGGCAAGAGTCTCTGGGGCAGAGAGAGGATAAATTCTGCCCCGGGGTGGAGTAGTACCCGGGAGGAGGTCGATAGGGCAATCATAAGGCCTGTGAGGAGGTAGAGTCTCAGCTTGTTTTTTGCAGAAAACATCCGCGAAGTCCATATAGGCCTTAGGGAGACCGGTTACTGAGGGAACCACAGAGTCACGGCAAGGGTTACTGGGAACCGGTCTTAGACAGTCCTTGGAACAAGAGGGCCCCCAACTCTTGATCTCCCCAGTGGACCAATCCAGGGTTGGGGAATGAAGTTGAAGCCAGGGAAGTCCAAGGAGAATTTCCGAGGTGCAATTGGGGAGGACCAAAAGTTCAATCCTCTCGTGATGAGATCCGATGCTCATTAGAAGGGGCTCCGTGCGGAAGCGTATGGTACAGTCCAATCTTTCATTGTTTACACAATTGATGTAAAGGGGTCTGGCGAGACTGGTCACTGGGATGTTGAACCTGTTGACGAGAGAGGCCAAAATAAAATTTCCTGCAGATCCAGAGTCCAAGAAGGCCACGGTAGAGAAGGAGAAGGCAGAGGCAGACATCCGCACAGGCACAGTAAGACGTGGAGAAGCAGCGTAGACATCAAGGACTGTCTCACCTTTGTGCGGAGTCAGCGGACGTCTTTCCAGGCGGGGAGGACGGATAGGACAATCCCTCAGGAAGTGTTCGGTACTAGCACAGTACAGGCAGAGGTTCTCCATGCGGCGTCGTGTCCTCTCTTGAGGTGTCAGGCGAGACCGGTCGACCTGCATAGCCTCCACGGCGGGAGGCACAGGAACAGATTGCAGGGGACCAGAGGAGAGAGGAGCCGAGGAGAAGAAACGCCTTGTGCGAACAGAGTCCATATCTTGGCGGAGCTCCTGACGCCTTTCGGAAAAACGCATGTCAATGCGAGTGGCTAGGTGAATAAGTTCATGTAGATTAGCAGGAATTTCTCGTGCGGCCAGAACATCTTTAATGTTGCTGGATAGGCCTTTTTTAAAGGTCGTGCAGAGGGCCTCATTATTCCAGGACAATTCTGAAGCAAGAGTACGGAATTGTACGGCATACTCGCCAACGGAAGAATTACCCTGGACCAGGTTCAACAGGGCAGTCTCAGCAGAAGAGGCTCGGGCAGGTTCCTCAAAGACACTTCGGATTTCCGAGACGAAGGAGTGTACAGAGGCAGTGACGGGGTCATTGCGGTCCCAGAGCGGTGTGGCCCATGACAGGGCTTTTCCGGACAGAAGGCTGACTACGAAAGCCACCTTAGACCTTTCAGTGGGAAACAGGTCCGACATCATCTCCAGATGCAGGGAACATTGGGAAAGAAAGCCACGGCAAAACTTAGAGTCCCCATCAAATTTATCCGGCAAGGATAGGCGTAGCCCAGGAGCGGCCACTCGCTGCGGAGGAGGTGCAGGAGCTGGCGGAGGAGATGACTGCTGAAGCTGTGGTAGTAACTGTTGTAGCATAACGGTCAGTTGAGACAGCTGTTGGCCTTGTTGCGCTATCTGTTGTGACTGCTGGGCGACCACCGTGGTGAGGTCAGCGACAACTGGCAGAGGAACTTCAGCGGGATCCATGGCCGGATCTACTGTCACGATGCCGGCTGGCAGGTAGTGGATCCTCTGTGCCAGAGAGGGATTGGCGTGGACCGTGCTAGTGGATCAGTTCTAAGTCACTACTGGTTTTCACCAGAGCCCGCCGCAAAGCGGGATGGTCTTGCTGCGGCGGTAGTGACCAGGTCGTATCCACTAGCAACGGCTCAACCTCTCTGGCTGCTGAAGATAGGCGCGGTACAAGGGAGTAGACAGAAGCAAGGTCGGACGTAGCAGAAGGTCGGGGCAGGCAGCAAGGATCGTAGTCAGGGGCAACGGCAGGAGGTCTGGAACACAGGCTAGGAACATACAAGGAACGCTTTCACTGGCACAATGGCAACAAGATCCGGCAGGGAAGTGCAGGGGAAGTGAGGTGATATAGGGAAGTGCACAGGTGAAGACACTAATTGGAATCACTGCGCCAATCAGCGGCGCAGTGGCCCTTTAAATCGCAAAGACCCGGCGCGCGCGCGCCCTAGGGAGCGGGGCCGCGCGCGCCGGGACAGGACCGAGGGAGAGCGAGTCAGGTACGGGAGCCGGGGTGCGCATCGCGAGCGGGCGCTACCCGCATCGCGAATCGCACCCCGGCTGGAAGCAGAATCGCAGCGCCCCGGGTCAGTGGATCTGACCGGAGCGCTGCAGCGGAGAGAGTGTAGCGAGCGCTCCGGGGAGGAGCGGGGACCCGGAGCGCTCGGCGTAACAGGTACAGTGTGTGGCATTAATATATTTAGAGGGTACAGTGTGTGGCAGTATTCTATTCAGGAGGTACAGTGTATGGCAGTATTATATTAAGGGGGTACAGTATGTGGCAATAATATATTTAGAGGGTACAGTGCGTGGCAGTATTATATTCAGGGGGTACAGTGTGTGGCAATAATATATTTAGAGGGTACAGTGCGTGGCAGTATTATATTCAGGTGGTACAGTATTTGGCAGAATTATAACGTGTTATTATGAATATTGTAATTATATAGAGGATGAGGATCTGCTGACAATGTATGGAGCCTATGATGTCCGGGCATCAGACTCTGCAGAGAAGATGGAGCTGGAAGAAGTCCTGGCGTCTGGACCAGATAAAGAAGGAAAGGAAAGACAACAGAGAAGACATCACTCAGGTCACTGATATAATTGTGTGTTCTCCTGACTGTCCCATCAGCTCTGGAGTCATTTGTAAGTTCCGTAGTGATGATGGGTGACAATTTACCCCATTCTGTGGCTCTGCAGCTGTTTCAAAACGGCAACTTCCTTAATTCCTGAGTCTCTTCAGACATGATGGGAGTAGCAGCTTAGCAACAGCTGGAGAGCCACTTGAACCGAGGGGATTGGTGGGGGTCCCAGCAGTCTGACCCCCACCATAAAAATGGGCATCTTATTTAAAAATGCCCGGGCCTATTTTTGGTCCCAGTCCAGCCCTGCCTGTCAGTCACTTAAATCACTGTGTATTCTCCTGACTGTGTCCCATCAGTGCTGTAGTCACTGATATCTTTGTGCGGCCGAGTAATAAAATTGCTTTGCGTTTTCATTTTATATATTATGTAAATATTTTCATAAAAAGGCCCAGAAAAATTCTCAGCACCAGGCCCATGATGCTCTTAATCCGGCCCTGCTTATAGGACAGCGCGTTCAACCTATCATCGGCCGAGGTGGGACATCGCTGGGGCCGGTGATAGGCTGACGGCTCTGTGACGTTCCCATCCCCAGCGTGAGGCCGATATTGGAGCAACGGGGGAATGTAGGAAGGTGAGTTAAAGTTTATTTTTGCAGCCCGGGCACAGGAATATGTAGTACGGTACAGAGTTCCAGTGCCGGCGGCCCACAACTCACAGGAGGACAAGCAGAGCAGCGCTTGCGGGTGACATATGATTAGTTCCCTGATGTGGGGGACAGCACAGCGCTGATAATTCATTGGGGGGGAGGAGAGAAGCAGTACAGCACCTGTGGGTCACATATGATTAGTTCCCTGATGTGCGGACAGCGCGCTGCGGCTGATAATTCATTCATTCGGGGGGGAATGGGAAAATACATATTGTGCAGGAAAAAAAATTCGGTATTCGGTATGAACCGGTATACCGCCCAGCACAAGGTAACGGTCCAAAAAGGAAAAATACATTATTGGTATGCAAAAAATATGCAGGCACCAGGCATGTATAGAAAGGGTCCCCCCACCCTAATCGGCAAGACCACTGCCTATCCCACTGTTAGCTGGGGTGATCTCTCTCTTTTTAAAGGGGGACTTAATTGTTTAACTATTTAATAATTTACTTTGGGCTCATTAAATTTCCCCCGGTCCTACCAGTCCATTGGGGGGGGGGGGGGGGGGGGGTTAACCCCATCTGTGCCACTGGTAGGATGTAAGGGAACAGTGTATTCTATTTACTAACAGTTACAGATTTCTGGTTTCTCATCCAACAGGCTTGGTTAAATAAACGTTCTGCCAAAGAAAGAGATATTTTCCAAGCCTTGTATGATAAGATATTTGAGGATGCTTATACGTATGTGCATCTGAATCTTCATCCAAAAATGCAGCTTCTAGAGTGCAATTACATCATGCAGGTAAATGGTATTCCTCTCTCTTCTGCTGGTTTCTTTAGTTTTTTGTTCCAGCCATGTCAGTGAGCTGTATGTGTCACTGACCTTTGTTGCTGTTTATAAGATTAATATATCTTTTGCCCATCCTGACAAAGAGATATAGTAACCGCCCATGAACATGAGTCACTAGCAACTACAGCATGGTTTCCCAACCAGTGTGCCTCCAGCTGTTGCAAAAGTACAACTCCCAGTGCCTTTGGCTATTCGTGCATGCTGATAGTTTTTTTTTTGCAACAGCTGGAGGCACACTGGTTGGGAACACTAAATTAGGGTGTGGAGTGAGTCTCAGGGCCCATTCACATGGCACAATATCCACCATGTTCACTCTTTCTACAAAGTCCGGAATGTTAATTTTCGCTTTAGAGTTTTTCTGCATTGTTCACAGTGCATCAGAATCCCATGGAAAACAATAGGAGACGGCTGCATTGGAATTTCCGAGCTGAATATTTAGGCTATATTCACACTGCAAAATTTCCGCAATTCCACATAAATTCTAAAACAATGATTTCCAATGAAATACAAGCCCCAATGACTTCAGATGGATTCTGCTGCAGAACTCTGCAAAATATAAGACTGGTCTTATATTTTTTGTGGAAAGCAAAATTACATTAAAACCAATGGGCAGGAAATTGCAGCAGAATTTCTGGTTGAATTCTTCTGCAGAATTCCGCCGTGTGAACATACCCTTATGGTTTCTGCTAGGAAATTCTGCCATGTGAATGTGTCAGACACACTCCCTTGACTGCAAGGAGGGCAACATTTATGTTAATACTCCTTTAGCTGCCACTCTTATAACTTACTTCTATTTTTATATATTTATTTTAAAACTGTATTTAACATTGACACAGTTCTATGTGTTTAAATGAATATTGCATCTTGTTTCCATCTGCAGTCCATAAGTCTATTAGAGGGCTGTATTCCTACAAAAGACGAATGCGCTGCTCCAGACCTCGGCCACCTTCACAGACTATTTGTCTTCGCTCTCATGTGGAGTTTAGGGGCACTTCTCGAGCTGGACAGTCGTGAGCGTCTAGAAGCCTTCCTTAAAAACCATGAAAGCAAATTGGACTTACCAGAAGGTGACACAGGGGCTCGCCAATCAATGTTTGAGTTCCTAGTAAATGAAAATGGTATGGAAGATTCTATAGTCAGTTTTTTGCACTTGTTAGTTTTGTATTAGATACCATTAAGTTATTGTATTGGTGCAGACTCATCTTGGCATCCCTGCTGATGACGGAGTTATATTAATAATATATTTATAGATTATATCTACTGTGACAAATGTAAGATGTGATTGAATACCAGTATTAGATGCAGTGAAGCTGGGAATATACATGACTGTCCATGAATAAGATATTTGGTAACATTTGAAAAGATATAACATTCCTCAAAAATTCAAAGATCTCTCGCTCTGGTGAACTACACTGAATATTAGAAACCAAATGTTGCCATATACCGTATTTTTCGCCGTATAAGACGCACTTTTTCTTCCCCAAAACTGGGGGGAAAAAGTCGGTGCGTCTTATACGGCGAATACACCCCTATCGCGGCGGTCCCTGCGGCCATCAACGGCCGGGACCCGCGGCTAATACAGGACATCACCGATCGCGGTGATGTCCTGTATTAACCCTTCAGACGCGGTGATCAAAGCTGACCGCCGCGTCTGAAGGGAAAGTGACACTAACCCGGCTGTTCAGTCGGGCTGTTCGGGACCGCCGCGATTTCACCGCGGCGGTCCCGAACAGCCAGACTGAATAGCCGGGTTAGTGCTTACAGGACACCGGGAGGGACCTTACCTGCCTCCTTGGTGTCTGCTCCGTGCCGGGATCCCCTGTATGCCGGCGCTCTCCTTCCCCGTCATCACGTCGTCGCGTACGTACGTCGGCGTGCGTAACGACGTGATGGCGGCGACGGAGAGCGAGGATACCCGGCCGGCAGCAGAGACGTTCCGGAACGACGGGGACACGGTGACAGCGATGGAGCGACATCCAGGGCAGCGGTGACGGGTCCGGAGCGGCGGGGACACGTGAGTATTACCTCCTCCTGCAGTGGTCTTCAATCTGCGGACCTGCAGATGTTGTAAAACTACAACTCCCAGCATGCCCGGACAGCCGTTGGCTGTCCGGGCATGCTGGGAGTTGAAGTTTTGCAACATCTGGAGGACCGCAGGTTGAAGACCACTATTGGGTTCAAAATCTTTATTTTTTAAGATTTTGCCCCTAAAAATTGGGTGCGTCTTATACGCCGGTGCGTCCTATAGGACGAAAAATACGGTATGTTAAAAAGACACAAGTTATTTAAAAATACATACATTTAAAATGACATAAATACATAGTACCGTATTTTTCGCCGTATAAGACGCACTTTTTCTTCCCCAAAACTGGGGAGGAAAAGTTGTTGCGTCTTATACGGCGAATACACACCTATCGCGGAGGTCCCTGCGGCCATCAACGGCCGGGACCCGCGGCTAATACAGGACATCACCGATCGTGGTGATGCCCTGTATTAACCCTTCAGACGTGGCGATCAAAGCTGACCGCCGCGTCTGAAGGGAAAGTGACACTAACCCGGCTGCTCAGTCGGGCTGTTAAGGACCGCTGAGGGGAAATCGTGGCGTCCCGAACAGCTTACAGGACACCGGGAGGGACCTTACCTGCCTCCTCGGTGTCTGCTCCATGCCGGGATCCCCTTTATGGCCGGCGCTCTCTTTCGACGTCATCACGTCGTCGCTCACGCCGTCCCGTCATCCAATAGGAGCGGCGTGCGTAGCGACATGATGACGGCGACGGAGAGCGTGAATCCCGGGGAAGAAGACGTCCAGAGCGTTGTGGACACCCCGGGGACACGGCGACAGCAATGGAGCGACATCCAGGGCAGCGGTGATGGGTACGGAGCGGCGGGGACGCGTGAGTATTACCTCCTTATCCAGTGGTCTTCAACCTGCAGACCTCCAGATGTTGCAAAACTACAACTCCCAGCATGCCCGGACAGCCGTTGGCTGTCCGGGCATGCTGGGAGTTGTAGTTTTGCAACATCTGGAGGTCCACAGGTTGAAGATCACTGTTGGGTTCAGAATCTTTTTTTTCTAGATTTTGCACCTTTAAAATTGGGTGCGTCCTATAGGGTGAAAAATACGGTATATTTTTTACATAGAAGGCAGCATTTATTTTCTTCTATTCAGCTAGTTACATATGTATCATAATTTATTCTAAGTACAGATTCATCATCACACGTATTAAACCATATTAAACTACATCCTAAGGATATCACAAACGATACCTCCAATAGGAAGCTATGGGGGAGCTTACTAAAAACAGATTTAGATTAAAGGGTTATTCCACTGGAAAAGAAAAAATGTAATCAGCTGGTGCCAGAAAGTTAAACAGATTTGTAAATTACTTCTATTAAAAAATCATAATCCTTCCAGTACTTATCAGCTGCTGTTATGATCCACAGGAATTTCCTTTCTGCCTGACCACAGTGCTCACTGCTGACACCTCTGTCCATTTTAGGAACTGTCCAGAGTAGGAGCAAATCCCCATAGAAAACTATCCTGTTCTGGATAGTTTCTAAAATGGACAGAGGTGTCAGCAGAGAGCACTGTGGTCAGACAGAAAGGAATTCAAAAAGAAAAGAACTTCCTGTGGATCATAACAGCAGCTGATAACTACTGGAATTATTAAGATTTTTTAATAGAAGTAATTTGCAAATCTGTTTAACTTTCTGGCACCAGTTGATTTAAAAAAAAAATGTTTTCCAGTGTAGTACCCCTTTAAGTTTAATGTTAGTTGTATAGATTTGAATACAAAGAAATGTTGATCTCTAATCCTCAGTATCATTTTGCTTTAGGTCAATGGGAGCACTGGAGTAAAAGAGTGTCACAATATTCTTATCCAAAGGATTACATTCCAGATTACAAATCCATATTGGTTCCAAATATTGACAATGTTCGGACTCAGTTTCTAATTGACACAATTGCAAAACAACAAAAAGTAAGCAGAAGTACATTCCCTCAAATAATCACACAACTGCTGAACTTATATTGATGTGTGAGGTGTGTGTATTTCACATGTATATCGCCCATAAACATAAGTCCATATTTCAGGCACTTCTTTCCCGCTCATGTTTACTCTGATATACATTGTCAGGGTAGGGTTCACTGAACGCTATGAGAATCAAGCATGAAGATTGTTAACACGGAGACTGTATGTTATTAGAGTTGTTACATTGGCCAAGACTTTTGAAGGCCACTGAGCTCTTGGGAAATGTTTTATTCCCTTTCTTCATATTTGTGGCTCCACACAATTCTGTCTTTGAGCTCTACAGGCAGTTCTTTCCCGCTCATGTTTGCTCTGATATACATTATCAGCATAGGGTTCACTGAACGCTATGAGAATCAAGCATGAAGATTGTTAACACGGAGACTGTATGTTATTAGAGTTGTTACATTGGCCAAGACTTTTGAAGGCCACTGAGCTCTTGGGAAATGTTTTATTCCCTTTCTTCATATTTGTGGCTCCACACAATTCTGTCTTTGAGCTCTACAGGCAGTTCTTTTCCGCTCATGTTTGCTCTGATATACATTATCAGCTGTGAGACCTTATATAGACAGGACTGTGTCTGATCTCTACAGGAAGTTCTTTCCCCCTCATGGCTTGGTGTTTGTTATGATACATTTTGACAGCTGTGAGATCTTATATAGACAGGGCTGTGTCTGATCTCACAGGCCGTTCTTTCCTCCTCATGACATGGTTTTTGCTCTGAAAAACATTTTCAGCTGTGATACCTTATATAGACAGGGCTGTGTCTGAGCTCTACAGGCAGTTCTTTCATCCTCATGACTTGGTGTTTACTCTGATATACATTGTCAGCTGTGAGACCTTATATAGACAGGGCTGTGTCTGAGCTCTACAGGCAGTTCTTTCAACCTCATGACTTAGTGTTTGCTCTGATATACATTGTCAGCTGTGAGACCTTATATAGACAGGGCTGTGTCTGAGCTCTACAGGCAGTTCTTTCCCCCTCATGGCTTGTTGTTTGCTCTGATCTACATTGTCAGCTGTGAGACCTTATATAGACAGGGCTGTGTCTGAGCTCTACAGGCAGTTCTTTCCCCCTCATGTCTTGGTGTTTGCTCCGATATATATTGTCAGCTGTGAGACCTTATATAGACAGGGCTGTGTCTGAGCTCTACAGGCAGTTCTTTCCTCATCATGGCTTGGTGTTTGCTCTGATATACATTGTCAGCTGTGAGACCTTATATAGACAGGGCTGTGTCTGATCTCTACAGGCAGTTCTTTCCGCCTCATGACTTAGTGTTTGCTCTGATATACAGTGGTCCCTCAACATACGATGGAAATTCGTTCCAAACGACCCATCGTTTGTCGAATCCATTGTATGTTGAGGGATCCGTGCAATGTAAAGTATAGGAAGCTGTACTCACCAGTCCCCGTCGCTCCGGACCAGGTCCTCACCGCTCCCGATGCTGTCCCAGGGGTTCCCGATGCTGTCCCGCTGCTCCGGTGTCTTCTTCGCGATCCTACTGCTTCTTCCGCATCTTCTGCAGGGTCCGGGCCTCGCTTTCTGGTGACGTTATTACGCTGCTGCGCCGGCGCGGCGTGCGTAGTGACGTAATAACGACGCCGGCAAGCAAGGCCTGGACCCTGGAGAAGATGCGCAAGACACCGGAGGATCGCGAAGAAGACACCGGAGCAGCGGGGATAGGTAAGCGAACCTGCCAGGGATGCTTAAACTGCTATCCGACAGCAGCTTAAGCATTTTGCGCTGTCCGATAGCAGTTAATGCGATGGCCCCGACATATAAAAGCATCGTATGTCGATTTTATCATATGTCGGGGCCATCGTAGGTCGGGGGGTTACTGTACATTGTCAGCTGTGAGATCTTATATAGACAGGGCTGTGTCTGAGCTCTACTGGCAGTTCTTTCCGCCTCATGGATTGGTGTTTGCTCTGATATATATTGTCAGCTGTGAGACCTTATATAGACAGGGCTGTGCCTGAGCTCTACAGGCAGTTCATTTACCTCATGGCTTGGTGTTTGCTCTGATATATATTGTCAGCTGTGAGACCTTATATAGAGAGGACTGTGTCTGAGCTCTATAGGCAGTTCTTCCTCATGACTTGGTGTTTACTTTGATATATATTGACAGCTGTGAGTCCTTATATAGACAGGGCTGTGTCTGAGCTCTACAGGCAGTTCTTTCCCCCTCATGACTTGGTGTTTACTCTGATATACATTGTCAGCTGTGAGACCTTATATAGACAGGGCTGTGTCTGAGCTCTACAGGCAGTTCTTTCCACCTCATGGCTTGGCGTTTGCTCTGATATACATTGTCAGCTGTGAGACCTTATATAGACAGGACTGTGTCTGAGCTCTATAGGCAGTTCTTCCTCATGACTTGGTGTTTACTTTGATATATATTGACAGCTGTGAGTCCTTATATAGACAGGGCTGTGTCTGAGCTCTACAGGCAGTTCTTTCCCCCTCATGACTTGGTGTTTACTCTGATATACATTGTCAGCTGTGAGACCTTATATAGACAGGGCTGTGTCTGAGCTCTACAGGCAGTTCTTTCCCCCTCATGGCTTGGTGTTTGCTCTGATATATATTGTCAGCTGTGAGACCTTATATAGACATGAATGTGTCTGAGCTCTACAGGCAGTTCTTTCTCCCTCATGGCTTGGTGTTTGCTCTGATATATATTGTCAGCTGTGAGGCCTTATATAGACAGGGCTGTGTCTGAGCTCTACAGGCAGTTCTTTCCTTCTCATGGTGTTTGCTCTGATATACATTGTCAGCTGTGAGATCTTATATAGACAGGACTGTGTCTGATCTCTACAGGCAGTTCTTTCCATCTCATGGCTTGGTGTTTGCTCCGATATACATTGTCAGCTGTGAGACCTTATATAGACAGGGCTGTGTCTGATCTCTACAGGCAGTTCTTTCCATCTCATGGCTTGGTGTTTGCTCTGATATACATTGTCAGCTGTGAGATCTTATATAGACAGGGCTGTGTCTGATCTCTACAGGCAGTTCTTTCCCCCTCATGGCTTGGTGTTTGCTCCGATATACATTGTCAGCTGTGAGACCTTATATAGACAGGGCTGTGTCTGAGCTCTACAGGCAGTTCTTTCCGCCTCATGGTTTGGTGTTTGCTTTGATAATATATTGTCAGCTGTGAGATCTTATATAGACAGGGCTGTGTCTGAGCTCTACAGGCAGTTCTTTCCCCCTCATGGTTTGGTGTTTGCTCTGATATATATTGTCAGCTGTGAGACCTTATATAGACAGGGCTGTGTCTGAGCTCTACAGGCAGTTCTTTCCTCCTCATGGCTTGGTGTTTGCTCTGATATATATTGTCAGCTGTGAGACCTAATATAGACAGGACTGTGTCTGAGCTCTACAGGCATTTCTTTCCTCCTCATGTCTTGGTGTTTGCTCTAATATATATTGTCAGCTGTGAGACCTTATATAGACAGGGCTGTGTCTGAGCTCTACAGGCAGTTCTTTCCTTCTCATGGCTTGGTGTTTGCTCTGATATATATTGTCAGCTGTGAGTCCATATATAGACAGGGCTGTGCCTGAGCTCTACAGGCAGTTCTTTCTCCCTCATGATTTGGTGTTTGCTCTGATATATATTGTCAGCTGTGAGTCCTTATATAGACAGGGCTGTGTCTGAACTCTACAGGCAGTTCTTTCCCCCTCATGACTTGGTGTTTGCTCTGATATACATTGTCAGCTGTGAGTCCTTATATAGACAGGGCTGTGTCTGAGCTCTACAGGCAGTTCTTTCCTTCTCATGGCTTGGTGTTTGCTCTGATATACATTGTCAGCTGTGATACCTTATATAGACAGGGCTGTGTCTGAGCTCTACAGGCAGTTCTTTCCTCCTCATGGCTTAGTGTTTGCTCTGATATATATTGTCAACTGTGAGACCTTATATAGACAGGACTGTGTCTGAGCTCTACAGGCAGTTCTTTCCTTCTCATGGTGTTTGCTCTGATATACATTGTCAGCTGTGAGACCTTATATAGACAGGGCTGTGTCTGAGCTCTACAGGCAGTTCTTTCCCCCTCATGGTTTGGTGTTTGCTCTGATATATATTGTCAGCTGTGAGTCCTTATATAGACAGGGCTGTGTCTGATCTCTACAGGCAGTTCTTTCCGCCTCATGGCTTGGTGTTTGCTCTGATATACATTGTCAGCTGTGAGACCTTATATAGACAGGGCTGTGTCTGATCTCTACAGGCAGTTCTTTCCGCCTCATGGCTTGGTGTTTCCTCTGATATATATTGTCAGTTGTGAGACCTTATATAGACAGGGCTGTGTCTGAGCTCTACAGGCAGTTCTTTACCCCTCATGGCTTGGTGTTTGCTCTGATATACATTGTCAGCTGTGAGATCTTATATAGACAGGGCTGTGTCTGAGCTCTACAGGCAGTTCTTTCCTTCTCATGGTGTTTGCTCTGATATACATTGTCAGCTGTGAGACCTTATATAGACAGGGCTGTGTCTGAGCTCTACAGGTAGTTCTTTACCCCTCATGGCTTGGTGTTTGCTCTGATATACATTGTCAGCTGTGAGATCTTATATAGACAGGGCTGTGTCTGAGCTCTACAGGCAGTTCTTTACCCCTCATGGCTTGGTGTTTGCTCTGATATACATTGTCAGCTGTGAGATCTTATATAGACAGGGCTGTGTCTGAGCTCTACAGGCAGTTCTTTACCCCACATGACTTGGTGTTTGCTCTGATATACATTGTCAGCTGTGAGATCTTATATAGACAGGGCTGTGTCTGAGCTCTACAGGCTGTGTCTTTCCTCCTCATGGCTTGGTGTTTGCTCTGACATATATTGTCAGTTGTGAGACCTTATATAGACAGGGCTGTGTCTTGTCCAAACAGCTGAATTTACCACAGGTGACTCCAATCAGGGTGGAGAAACATCTCAGAGATGATCAAGAGAAATAGGAGGAGCCATAGATAAATGTCATGTGTCATAGTAAAGGGTCTGAATACTTATTATCTTATATTATTATATATTATGCTTGAAAGAAGAGATGAGAAGGCACTTGCTTTGCAGCCAAAAAGAGATTCATTCCATGAGGTCAGTGATACAACACAGGCCGACGGGACGTTTCTCACATGCGCCTAATCATGACCAATGGCATGTGAGTGAGAAACGTCCCGTCGGCCTGTGTTGTATCACTGACCTCATGGAATGAATCTCTTTTTGGCTGCAAAGCAAGTGCCTTCTCATCTCTTCTTTCAAGCATGACAATAGTTTTTCTTCTGGAGGATTGAGCAGTGTGGGATGCCAAGTTTTATGTGCCCAGGGACAGGACTTTATTCACACTGCCTCCTGCTTGTCCATGTACGCGGCAGTGCCGTACTTACTTACATTCTCTACCTGTTGGAATTATTATATATTATTTTATTATATGTTGATGAAAAAATGTTTGTTTTTTATTTGCAACATTTCTAAAGTTCAGTTTTACTTTGTCATTATGGGGCAGTGGGTGCAGAATGATGGGGGACAACATGATTTATTTTATTTTAGCACAATGTGAAAAAAGCGAAAGGGTCTGAATACTTTCCGAATTCATTATAAAATCATTTTTCTATGTCAGAAGTGTCAATACGTGACAAGAACTAATTGTGATTTGTGATATTCAGGCCGTTCTACTGATCGGAGAAACTGGCACTGGGAAGACTGTGATGATAAAATCTTACATGAGCAGATACAACATAGAAGAACATGTGTCAAAATCATTAAACTTCTCTTCAGCAACTGAACCCGGGATGTTTCAGGTAGGACTGGTGTTAAATTTGTGTCCCGGACGCTGGCGATGCTGCTGAAGTAAACTTTACATATGTGAGTTCAGTTTACCGGAACTGCTGTAGGGCAAAGTACTGTTACCATAATACAGATGCTGAAATGTCGCCATATCTCACGTGTTTGTGATAGTTATCCTGCTGATCGGCCCCAGCGGTTTTAGTGCTTTTAACCCCTTAAGGACCAGGCCCATTTTGGCCTTAAAGGGGTACTCCACCCCTAGACATCTTATCCCTTATCCAAAGGATAGGGGATAAGATGTCTTATCACAGGGGTCCCGCAATATAGCACTCGTTACCCACCTGTTTCTTGTCTGGAAGCGCTGGAGGGTCTGGGTCGCGACCACGGGAATGGAAGTCCGTGATGTCATGATTTCGCCCCCGTGTGACGTCACGCCCCGTCCCCTCAATGCAAGTCTATGGGAGGGGGCGTGATGGCCGTCATAGACTTGCATTGAGGGGACAGGGCGTGACGTCACACGGGGGCGGAGTCGTGACGTCACAGACTTCCATTCCCGTGGTCGCGACCCAGACCCTCCAGCGCTTCCGAACAAGAAACAGGTGGGTGCCGCATGCTATAATGCGGGGGTCCCCAGCGGCAGGACCCTCGCGATCAGACATAGGATAGGGGATAAGATGTCTAGGGGTGGAGTACCCCTTTAAGGACCAGACCAATTTAATTTTTTCATTTTTTTCCTCCTCGCCTTCTAAAAATCATAACTCTCTTATATTTCCATCCACAGACCCATATGAGGGCTTGTTTTTTGCGTTACCAATTGTACTTTGTAATTACATTACTTATTTTACCATAAAATGTACGGCGCAATCAAACAAATATTATTTATGTGGGAAAATTGAAAAGAAAACCGCAATTTAGCAAATTTTGGAAGGTTTTGTTTTCACGCTGTACACTTTCCGGTAAAAATCACATGTTTTCTTTATTCTGTGGGTCAATTAAAATGATCCCCATGTTATTTGCTTTTCTATAATTCTACTGCTTAAAAAAAATGTCAAACCATTTAAAAAAAATTAGTATGTTTGAAATTGCACATTTTGACCACCTATAACTTTCTCATTTTTCTGCATATGGTTCGGTATGAGGTCTCATTTTTTGCGCCATGATCTGTAGTTTTTATCAGTACCACTTTTGCCTAGGTTTTACTTTTTATTCATTTTTTATTAAAAAAATTTGGAATAAAAAAGCAGCAATTCTGGACTTTAAAAAAAAAAAAATTTATGTTTACGCCGTTCACCGTTCTGGATAATTAACAATATATTTTATTAGTTCAGACTTTTACGCTTGCGGCAATACCAAATATGTGTGTTCTTTTCAAATTCTTTTTTGGGGGTAAAAAGGGAAAAACTTACATTTTACCTTTTTATTGGGGGAGGGGATTTTACAAATTTTTTTTACATTTTTTTACTTTTTTTTTTTTACACTTTTTATGTCCCCACAGGGGAATATTTATAGCAATCATTTGATTGCTAATACTATTCAGTGCTATGCATAGGACATAGTACTGCTCAGTATTATCGGTCATCTTCTGCTCGATCTCAGACCAGAGCAGAAGACCCCGGGAGACGGACCGAACCAGGTGAGGAGACCTCCGGCCATCATGCTGGATGATTGCATCCCCGCGGCAGTGCAGCGGGCGATCCGATCAACCATTTAAAGTGCCGCAGATGCCGTGATCTGTATTGATCACGGCATCTGTGGGGTTAATTGCGGACATCCGCGCGATTGCGGATGTCTGCCATTACCGGCGGGTCCCTGGCTTTCTGGGCGTGCTGGAAGTTGTAGTTTTGCAACATCTGGAGGCACCCTGGTTGGGAAACACTGTTATAAGGTGTAATTAAATAATTTATTTTGTATAATATATGTATTTTTATGTATAATGTATGTGTTTTACTAACTTTTTTTACTTTTTATTTTAGATATTTTATATTTTACTCCGGCTTTGCTACTCCCATTATGGAACAGAGTAGTCCAGGTGCTGAGGGACCGATGGCATTGGTCCCCACTGATTGACCAATGAGGGCTTCTGGCGGGAATAGGAATTTACAGCCCAGGCCGGCTGAGGAGCGGAGCGGGATGCTGCCTGCTTCGCCGGCTTTTAAGTTATGATATCAGCGGGTCAGCAGAGTGAGACCCGGTGCCATCGATCCCTCAGCACCTGGACTACTACTCACATAATTGTTCAGAGTGTGTTTCATGATGGGAGTAGGGCAGCCAGAGTAAAATATAATGTACCTTAAAAAAAAAAAAAAAAAAAATATTAAAACCTAGTAAAACACATTCACTATACATAAAAATATATATACATTTTTCAATTACACATAAAAAAATCATACATTTACACTATTTTCATATTATTTCCGACTATCAATTATCTGCCCCGCTCCCTATAATTGTTCCCTGTTTTCCAAATATTAAAAAAAATTAATTTGTTTAAAAAATTCTAACATTAGTTCCCTACAATTTCCAATTTCCTGTATCCCTACTGCATAATTCTTTTATGTATGTATATATATATATATATTTGTTTTTATTACATTTTTTAATGATACCTTATGAAAATTCCTAAAAAAAACACCCACAGGAAAAATGCCAAAGGGCAAATAAATGCAATTTCTACCCTCTTTATACTTCCAGCTTTGCTGTTCTTTCATTTCTGTACTATGTCCTGTGTCTCATATTGTTTTGTAGGGAGCGATAGAAAGCTTTGTGGACAAGCGCATAGGAAGCACATACGGGCCAATAGGAGGTAGAAAAATGACCGTGTTCATTGACGACATTAGCATGCCGGCTGTGAATGACTGTGGAGACCAGGTATCTGACCACTGATCCTCCAAGTAGCAATGACCTGTGAAATGCTGAACATAGATATAATGATATAAGAAGATAATTGTTACTGATCTGCGTTATTACAGTGATCCCTCAACTTACAATGGCCTCAACATACAATAGTTACAACATACAATGGTCTTTTCTGGACCATTGTAACTAGAGATGAGCGAACTTACAGTAAATTCGATTCGTCACAAACTTCTCGGCGGTTGCTGACTTTTCCTGCGTAAATTAGTTCAGCTTTCCGGTGCTCCGGTGGGCTGGAAAAGAGTCTCCAAGGACTGTATCCACCTTTTCCAGCCCACGGGAGCACCTGAAAGCTGAACTAATTTATGCAGGAAAAGTCATCAACTGCCGAGCCGAGAAGTTCGTGACAAATCGAATTTACTGTAAGTTCGCTCATCTCTAATTGTAACTAACTTGAAACCAGACTCAACATACAATGTACGGACAGTCCAGATGTGTAAAAAGTGTCAATACCCGGAAGAACTGACCAATCAGAATGGGCATTCACTGGTAAAACCCCTGTATTACTGAAGTGTATGCACTGACTGGTGTCTGGTAGCACCCCCTACAGTACAGGGAGGTATTACATGTTCTGTACTCTTTACCTGTATTACTGAAGTGCATGCACTGACTGGGGTCTGGTAGCGCCCCCTACAGTACAGGGAGGTATTACATGTTCTGTACTGCTATTTACCTGTACCAGTGTTAGCTGCTCCTTTGGACACCAGGTGAGGGCGGCTCCATGTTACTTTTTTAGGACATTGCGTGTACTGTACAGGACCCTGAAGAAGCTCCTGTCTTCTGCATAGACAGTGATTTACAGCTCCCAGCAGATCTGTATTACTTTTATATGTAAGGATTTGCTTTATCTATATTGTTATCTACTTATTTTTCTTTAATCCTCACTTTTTCCTATTTTTGGACATTTTGGTGGCTTCAGAACCAATTACCAGGTTTCCATAGAGTTATGGCCTCAACATACAATGGTCGTCCTGGAACCAATTAATATTGTAACTTGACACTGAAACCACGAAGAGGATGTTTGCTCCTTCGGTTATACCTGGTTTAGGTGCTTTCTCACTTTGTACAGATGAAATGCTGTGAATATAACATTTGATCAGATCACTACAGATGCATGTAGCTTTTATTGTATGTCCCTATAATCGTCAGCATTTCACTAGTGGAAATATATCATAATGCTGGTCAGATCGGAGGCAGGTTGTGGGAGAGGCTGTGATGATACCTTGAATTTATCGATATGTTTTATGTAGGTAACAAATGAAATAGTTTGCCAGATGATGAAAATGAAGGGGATGTACAGCCTGGTGAAGCCTGGAGATTTTATGACGATCACTGATGTGCAGATCATAGGGGCAATGATACATCCAGGAGGAGGACGGAATGATATCCCACAGAGGTTAAAGAGACAGTTCACCATTTTTAACTTCACATCACCCTCCAATGCGTCTATCGACCAAATATTTGGTAAATCAGATTTCTGTTTTTAACATGTTTTAATTGGGCAGACATATTTTTCTCTCAGACAGATTGATAAATCTGGGCCATTATGATTCAATCCCTCTGTATTAATTAACAGCGGAAAAAAGAATCCAGTATACATCCAGAGGTGGAAAAGCTGTACTGACCAAATACTTTCACAGCTGAAAGTTTGTTACAGTTGAATATCATTTGAGGCAATGACATCAACAGCACAATCTCTCTCCTTAGTCTGTTATTGTCTATCTGTAATTATCTGTAATGACTAACAGATCATAGATTGGTAAGACATTAAAAGGAAAAGGGGGGATTTACCAAAGCATGCTCACTAGTTTTTTCAGTGGACAGAAGTTGAAACTTTTTGTGCAAAAACTTTCCACTTGCTGTTTTAATGCTGCTCTTGCATGCAGCCTGATAAATTTACTAGACTTTCTTCCAGAAATTAGGGTAAAATACAGCTAAAACCTATATCAGCTCCTAGCTAGGTATATGTCAGTTCAAAGGTATACATACAGTAAGAGATGATCCACAAGTATTACAAGGTGTGCACCTTTTAGTACATTTGGTCCATCTAACTCCAGCATAGTTTTACACCGGCGCGTAGAGATGGGCGGTATGACCAAATATGTGTATCACTGTATTTTTGTAACTTATGTCGGTTCCACGGTATATAACGGTATTTCTTTCACCCCCAATTCATGTTACCCACCAGGGCTGTTCTGCTCCCCCCCGAATTAATTATCAGCCCAGCGGGGTACTACTCACATATGTCACCCGCAAGCACTGCCCTCCTCCTCTTTGTTGCGGGCCGCTGGCGTTGGAACTCTATACTGTACGCCAGTGGTCTCCAACCTGCGGACCTCCAGATGTTGCAAAACTACAACTCCCAGCATGCCCGGACAGCCGCCCGGGCTGCGAAAGATAAAGAAAATAAACTTTAACTTACCTACATCGGCCTCACGCTGTTCCTGGGGACTGGAACGTCGGACAGCCGTCAGCCTATCACCGGCCGGAGCGATGTCCCGCCCCGGCCTGTTATAGGCTGAGCCCACTGTCATGTAAGGAGCTCTGGCTGGCTTCTTACAGTGCGTTTAACCTATCAATGGCCAGGGCGGGACAATGCTGCGGCCGGTGATAGGCTGACGGCTGTTCGACGTTCCAGTCCCCAGGAACAGCGTGAGGCCGACGTAGGTAAGTTAAAGTTTATTTTCTTTATCTTTTGCCACCCGGGCATAGGGATACAGTGTACAGCAGTGGTCTCAAACCTGCGGACCTCCAGCTGTGGCAAAACTACAACTCCCAGCATGCCTGGACAGCCGTTGGCTGTCCGGGCATGCTGGCAGTTGTAGTTTTGCAACATCTGGAGGTCCACAGATTGGAGACCACTGGCGTACAGTATTGAGTTCCAGCGCCAGCGGCCCGCAACAAAGAGGAGGAGGGCAGTTCTTGCGGGTGATATATGTGAGTAGTACCCCGCTGGGCTTAAAATTAATTGGGGGGGGAGCAGAACAGCCCTGGCGGGTAACATGATTTGGGGGGGGGGGGGAGCAGAACAGCGCGAGTGGTTAAAATGATTTGGGGGGGGAGCAGAACAGCTCTGGTGGGTAACATGATTTGGGGGGGAGCAGAACAGCGCTGGTGGGTAACATGATTTGAGGGGGAGCAGAACAGCGCTGGTGGGTAACATGATTTGAGGGGGAGCAGAACAGCGCTGGTGGGTAACATGATTTGGGGGGGAGCAGAACAGCGCTGGTGGGTAACATGATTTGGGGGGGAGCAGAACAGCGCTGGTGGGTAACATGATTTGAGGGGGAGCAGAACAGCGCTGGTGTGTAACATGATTTGGGGGGGAGCAGAACAGCGCTGGCGGGCAACATATGATTAGTTCCCTGATGTGGGGACAGCGCAGCGTTGGGCTGATAACTCATTCATTCCTAAGGGGGAGGGGCCCAACCGGTATTGCGGTATGGGAAATATTCATATCGTGCAGCACAAAAATTTTGGTATTCGGTATGAACCGGTATACCACCCAGCCCTACCGGCACGTGAATCATCAGACTTAGTAAAATTTCCCCACAGTGTATTAAAAAGTTGCAGAGCTTCTCTTTATATGATTCTAGACTTTATTAACAGAAGACTCTCTCTTAGTGTCTTACATAGTGTTTAATATATATAGTTAATTATGTAATGTCTTTGACTTAGTAGGACCACATAGCCCAGAATTCACACCTATTGTCTCCATTGTTGCATAGGAGTCATAGGATGTGGCTATTACAATTCCTGTAGAAACTTTAAAGCAGAAGTCTGTGATCTGGTAAAAAAGTTGGTGCCGGCTAGTAGAGCTCTGTGGCAGATGACAAAGGTAATTCACTTAGTTCCTTCACATTAATAATACTCATTTGTCGAAAGAGTCGCATATAATTGTATTGTCTTACTTTTTGATTGGATATAAATTATTTGAGGGTTATGAATTGATCCTTCCCGTCTCTGTAGCCTTGTAGCCTCTGCTGTTCTTCTCCTGTAGTGAGGTTATGTAGATCTGAAGGCACCAATATTCCAAATTACACATTTGTGACTGATTTCTGAAATTCATAAGGTATTTCCTATGTGGGAAAGCAGCTACTTTGTTCCAGTGTTTGATTTCTTTCACTGACTTAGCTTGCCGTTACATTTTTGGACATGCAGAATTCAGAACTGTTTACTCTTGCCTGACATTTTGATGAATAATTTCCTCTCTACATCCTGTGGCTGTACAACTGTAGCAAAATGCTGTCGAGGCAACAACTGGTGAGCCACAGGTTGGAGATCACTGTTGTATTGCGATGTCTAAGTATATTGCATCTCTAGTTAAAGGGTATTCTTGCCTTTAAAAAAAAAAAAAAAAAAAAAAGCTATACGTACCCACCCCTGATCGCCTGCAGGTCCTGAGGCAGTTCCTATTTATTGCCATCCGGTCCCCTACTGCTTCTGTATCATTTCATGATGAGAACTCTACGCAGGACCTGCCCACTCAGCCAATCCCTGACAGAGGCAGGACACCACTGCGGCCAATGACTAGCTGAGCAGGCAGGACCTGCAGGGGCACTGGGGTTAGGTGAGTATAGCCTTTTTTCTACGGGCCCCAGCAATAGATTTTTTTTTTTTAATGCCGGCATACTCTTTTGAGAAGTATTTGTCCATATTTGTCCATAAATAAATCTATAATATAAATATTTATATGACACCAACAAATTCTGAGGGTACAAATAAAGACAAATCAAACATATTACATGTTATCAGACACATTACACTCTAATTGTCCAGACAACAATGGGTTTGAGCCAAAAGGCAAAAACTGATTTATTAATGCAATAATCCAGCCATGTTTTATAAATAGGAAAGGTTACATAAAGGTGGGTGAACCAGTCACCAGCCAATCTTTGAATGTCTAGTGCATAGAGGAACACCGCTGAATGATATTGACAAACTCACCCAGCTCTCATTCATTGTCTTCCTATATCTTTATCATTGAGGTAGAGGCTGTGTGATTGAAAAGCTTTCTGTCCCATTTTATAACATCCGCATTTATGCATAAGAGCACAGTGGCTTATGTAAATGTGACAGGCCTACAGGTAGGGAACATTTACTATAAACACTGTATTAAAGGGGTACTCCACCCCTAGACATCTTATCCCCTATCCAAAGGATAGGGCATAAGATGTCAGATCGCGGGGGTCTCGCTGCTGGGGACCCCCGGGATCTCGCCTGCAGCACCCACCTCAACGGCTTCCGGCAACGCTGGAGGCTTCGGATCCCGACGCGAAAGAGCGTGACATCACGACTCCGCCCCGTGTGACATCACGCCCCGCCCCTCAATGCAAGTCTATGGGAGGGGGCGTGACAGCCGCCACGCCCCCTCCCATAGGCTTGCATTGAGGGGGCGGGGCATGACGTCACACAAGGGCGGAATCGTGACGTCACAGACTTCCATTCCCGTAGTCGCGACCCAGACCCTCCAGCGCTTCCGGACAAGAAACAGGTGGGTGCCGCATGCTATGATGCGGGGGTCCCCAGCGGCAGGATAAGATAAGATGTCTAGGGGTGGAGTACCCCTTTAAGGACCAGACCAAAGGCCAGACCACGGGGGCGGAGCCCTGGCGTCACAACGCTCAGGCCACGTGATCGACAGTAATCAGACCCGGAGCGAACACGCTCTGGGGACTGATTTTAACGGGGTGCGGCATGCAAGATCACAGGGGTCCCCAGTGGCGGGACCCCCACGATCAGGCATCTTATCCCCTATCCTTTGGATAAGGGATAACATGTCTAAGCGCCGGAGTACCCCTTTAATGACTGTTCAGTCCTCACCTTATGTAATGCATGATGTTTATTATATCACAGGTAAAAATGCTGCCTACACCTTCTAAATTTCACTACATCTTCAACCTACGAGACCTTTCCCGAATTTGGCAGGGAATGATAAGTATCAAGGCCGAGAAATGCACCACTGTATCCCAGCTCCTTGCTCTGTTTAAGCATGAATGCCAGAGGGTTATTGCTGACAGGTATTTTACCAGTATTTATTGTTACATATAAAATGTATCAGTGTAATTTTTTTGGTCAACCCATTTGCACATGCTCCTATGAGCAACTCCTATTGATAGAGTGAGGTGCCTCAGGCACCAACTAACTTCCTCCCAAAATGATAGTTATTATGTAACTTTTTGCCTCTATAACAGGAATAAATATTACCAGCCTAAAGTATTATATATTACCTTTGTACTGTTACTTAGCAGAACTCATACAAAGTCCAACATTATTAATCATACCACTATACAAGGCCCAAATAATACGTCCACATCAGAAACACTTCTCAATAATACTATTATACTGTTACTGAAATAAACACTTCACAGAGACCAATATTACCCCATATAGTGGTAGGCTGTACACAGGCTCTTCAGCTGGACAAGTGCAATTCCATCCATGGACTACAGGGGACTTCTTCTCTGATTGGCGTTGTTTTCTTTCCTTATCTTCTCTGTCTGCCCAAACCACCATAAGTACTTCTTCCAGCCATGAGTTTGTTGCACAGACATCTTTTGGCTTTTTGCCTTTCCTGTCCCCTCTCCTTATCCTGTTGCTACCCCTAATTTTGTGCATGTTACTACCCCATGTGCCCCCTTACTGTATCTGCTATGATGCACAGTGCCCCAAAATCCTGTACATCAACAATAGAGTCATAACTATAGTTAGCTTCCAATTGTAGTGCCACATAGCATATATGAAAGCAGTAGTGTCATATGGACAGTGCCCCCAAACAAAACTGTTTAATAGTGCCCCCTATTGTGCTCCAGATTTTAAAGTTCGCCTTTTTGCCCTCTAAAAGGTAATAATTTCCCGTGTGACCTCTTGAATATAATAATAATAATAATAATAATAAAGCTGCCTCCTAATAGAGTAATAACGTTTATACCAACCTTATTTAATTTCCAGAAGTAGTGGAGCAGCAGAGAGCTGTGAAATCAGACGCACAGATAATGTAATGTAACTGATGTCATCGCACTTGCACCAATGCACTGATGTCCTGTGTGTGGTTCTGGTGTCTAGTTCACTGTAGGCCTAAAGCGACCTGTAGCCATCAAGCCGTATCTGCATCCTGAACAAGGATATATATGCAGAAGATGCTTACCGGGAGGTTTAGGGCAGCAGCCCAGACATCTGAGATGTGTACTGTGGATGGCAACAATGCACCTGAGAGTCACAGCAAGAAGTGATATTCAAACTTTTTAATATTTTCTTTCTCTCTGCAATTTTTCGTGCCATAGTCCTGCACAGATAACATTTGGGGCCCTTCTACAGTGGGGATCAAAAGTTTGGGCACCCCCGGTAAAAATTTGTATTAATGTGCATATAGAAGCCAAGGAAAGATAGACAAATCTCCAAAAGGCATCAAATTACAGATTAGACATTCTTATAATATGTCAACAAAAGTTACATTTTATTTCCATCATTTACACTTTCAAAATAACAGAAAACAAAAAAATGGTGTCTGCAAAAGTTTGGGCACCCTGCAGAATTTATAGCATGCACTGCCCCCTTTGCAAAGCTGAGACCTGCCAGTGTCATGGATTGTTCTCAATCATCATCTGGGAAGACCAGGTGATGTCAATCTCAAAGGTTTTAAATGCCCAGACTCATTTGACCTTGCCCCAACAATCAGCACCATGGGTTCTTCTGAGCAGTTTTCTAGAAATCTGAAACTGAAAATAGTTGACGCTCACAAAGCTGGAGAAGGCTATAAGAAGATAGCAAAACATTTTCAGATGTCAATATCCTCTGTTCAGAATGTAATGAAGAAATGGCAGTCATCAGGAACAGTGGAAGTTAAAGCAAGATCTGGAAGACCAAGAAAAATATCAGACAAAACAGCTCGAAGGATTGTGAGCAAAACAATTCAAAACCCACGTATGACTGCACAATCCCTCCAGAAAGATCTGGCAGACACTGGAGTTTGTGGTACACTATTCCACTATAAAGAGATACTTGTACAAATATGGTCTTCATGGAAGAGTCATCAGGAGAAAACCTCTTCTAAATCACAAAAATCAGCGTTTGAACTTTGCAAATGAACATATAGACAAGCCTGATGCATTTTGGAAACAAGTTCAGTGGACCAACGAGCTTAAAATTTAACTTTTTGGCCGGAATGAGCAAAGGTATGTTTGGAGAAGAAGGGGAATAGAATTTAATGAAAAGAACCTCTGTCCAACTGTTAAGCATGGGGGTGGACCAATCATGTTTTGGGGTTGTATTGCAGCCAGTGGCACAGGGAATATCTCACGAGTAGAAGGAAAAATGGATTCAATAAAATTTCAGCACATTTTGGATGCTAACTTGATGCCATCTGTTAAAAAGCTGAAATTAAAGAGAGGATGGCTTCTACAAATGGATGATGATCCAAAACACACCTCGAAATCCATGGGGGATTACATCAAGAGGCGTAAACTGAAGGTTTTGCCATGGCCTTCACAATCTCCTGACCTCAACATAATTGAAAATCTATGGATAGACCTTAAAAGAGCAGTGCGTGACAGACAGCCCCGAAATCTCAAAGAACTGGAAGACTTTTGTAAGGAAGAATGGGCAAAGATACCTCAAACAAGAATTGAAAGACTCTTGGCTGGCTACAAAAAGCATTTACAAGCTGTGATACTTGCCAAAGGAAACAGTACAAGATATTGACTCTGCAGGGTGCCCAAACTTTTGCAGACACCATTTTTTTGTTTTCTGTTATTTTGAAAGGGTAAATGATGGAAATAAAATGTAACTTTTGTTGACATATTATAAGAATGTCTAATCTGTAATGTGATGCCTTTTGAAGATTTTTCCATCTTTCCTTGGCTTCTTTACGCACATTAATACAAATTGTTACCTGGGGTGCCCAAACTTTTGATCCCCACTGTATGTATGATCAGGGCCTATATATATTTACGATATAAGATGTCTGCAGTCACATTATGCCCTGTGTTTTAGGTTTGTTTGCTGTGAAGACCACGACTGGTTTGATAAATCTCTTGCACAAGTTATAGCAGAAAATGTGGATGTGCAGTTTGTGTCAGAAGTTCAGAATGATTTCCATTTTGTGGATTTTCTAAGGGAAGAGCCTGAACCTGTAGGAGAAGAGCTAGAAGAACTTGTGCTAAAATCTCCAAAATTATATCAGATGGTAACTTTATCTCTGAAGGAGGATATAACATTGACATGCCTAGAAATAAAACTTAATAATAATGACTTTATTTCAGGTTCTCAGTTTTGACGTTCTGTCTGAACAACTGAAGCAGTATCAGACACAACTAAATGATGATCAAGGATCTTCCATGGATTTGGTGTTTTTTAAAGATGCAATAATACATCTCATCAAGGTAAACATCAATATACAACTTGTACTCATGACACAGACTCCCAATGAGGTCAGCTTTAGGGTCATTTTAATGTCTCCATTACAGAATGTTGTTATATGAGTGAAATTTGAAACATTTATGACAAAAATATATCTGTGTATATTGCCTAAACAAATATTAATATATTTTTAGATGAAGGTAACAAAGGGATAATTTCACATCTTACATTTTAATCCATGCTTGGAACTTTTTCAGGAGTCTTAGTAAAGAATATACCGTATTTATCGGCGTATAACACGCACTTTTTAGGCTAAAATTTTTAGCCTAAAGTCTATGTGCGTGTTATACGCCAATACACCTCCAGGAAAGGCAGGGGGAGAGAGGCCATCGCTGCCCGCTTCTCTCCCCCTGCCTTTCCTGGGGTCTAGAGCCCTGCTGCCGGTCCTTCTCTCCCCCTGGCTAGCCAGGGGGAGAGAAGGGGCAGCGGCACCCATTGTCGGCGCCGCTGCCCCGTTGCCTCCCCCCATCCCCGGTGGCATAATTACCTGTTGTCGGGGTCGGGTCCGCGCTGCTGCAGGCCTCCGGCGTGCGTCCCCTGCGTCGTTGCTATGCGCTGCACGGCGCGGCGCATGACGTGCATAGCAACGACGCAGGGGACGCACGCCGGAGGCCTGCAGCAGCACGGACCCGACCCCTGCAACAGGTAATTATGCCACCAGGGATGGCGGGAGGCAACGGGGCAGCGGCGCCGGCAATGGGTGCCGCTGCCCCTTCTCTCCCCCTGGCTGTCAGCGCCGCTTCTCTCCCCCTGGCTATCGGCGCCGGCAATGGGGCGCCGGCACCGATAGTCAGGGGGTCAGAACGGGCAGCGGCGCCGATAGCCAGGGGGAGAGAAGGGCCGGCAGCAGGGCTCTAGACCCCAGGAAAGGCAGGGGGAGAGAAGCGGGCAGCGACGGCCTCTCTCCCCCTGCCTTTCCTGGGGGTGTATCGGGGTATACACGCGCACACACGCACCCTCATTTTACCATGGATATTTGGGTAAAAAACTTTTTTTACACAAATATCCTTGGTAAAATGAGGGTGCGTGTTATAGGCCGGTGCGTGGTATACCCCGATAAATACGGTAGTCTAAGCGATGTGTTATCAACGATCTAGTTGACTGCACAAATACAATGCATTTTATGGTTTCCTATAGTGGTCTGCTACTGTAGGGCCATACAATTGCATATGTCGGTCTATAGGTGTAGTGAGACCGTTTGATGTTTATTGGATGTTGACACTTTAGCACTGAATTGTTGGCTTGTTTCCTGAAGGTGAAATAAAGCAAATTCTAATTCTCCCTTTTATTTAGCTGCTACTCAGAGAGAGATGAGTTAAATCTGTACAGACTGTAAAAGAGAAACTGAGCTAAATTGTTAATAAAGACCTATGGATAAAATAGGTTTGTAATGACACAACGATTTCTCCACTAAATAAGCAAATCAGCTAGTAGTTTTTTGTCCTTTGTTACTTCTGGTTGTAGATAGAGGTCAAGGACAATCGTTGTGACCATCAGATTCAGCCAAACTCCTCGATGATCAATTTGTCTAGTTTCACCTTAACTACAAACCACTGCACATCTATAGATTTATCATTCAAATGTTTGGCCCCATTCATACCAGGTGATGGCTATGGACACCTGTGAAAAGCATTTATTTTATTCTTGCTTTTTACTTATTATGATGCAAAAAAAAAGAAATATTTTAGAATTGTTGTGTCAACCATAATATTAGTAGTTTAATAAATAGTTCCCACAGCTGGTAATTTATTTCCCACAGATTTCACGCATCATTCACACCAACTGTGGAAATGCTCTGCTAGTAGGAGTTGATGGGTCAGGAAAGAGAAGTCTGTCACACCTAGCCTCATTCATTGCAGGATATAAAGTCTTCCAGATTGTTCTTACCAGGTGAGTCAGCTGCTAAATTTACAGTACATACCAGATACAGAATCATTATTTTAGAAGATTTTTATTTGTTATATTATAAAACACAATTTTTGATTATGGATCCTTTCCCAGTACAACGCTATGTCTAGTTACTAGAAGTACCCACAAAAACGAGATTTTTATGCTTACAATAAAATCTCTTTCTCGGAGGATACATTGGGGTACACAGACCTTGGGTATATGCTGCTGTCACTAGGAGGCTTGACACTATGGCAACAAGAAAAGTCGGCCCCTCCCAGCAGGATATACCCACCTACAGGCACCTGAGCTAATCAGTTTTTGTCCCAGAGCAGTAGGAGAAGACCGACAGGTAAGAAAAAACCAGAAACTGTCCGAGGAACCACAGAATAAAAATTAAATGAAACACCCTCGGACAGGTAACCAAACCAGGAACACTGGAAAAAAGGGTGGATTCTGTGTCCCCCAATGGATCTTCCGAGAAAGAGATTTTACGGTAAGCATAAAAATCTCCTTTTCTCTATCTGCTTCGTTTGGGGACACAAATTTTGGGATGTACCAAAGCAGTCCCCAGGGTTGGTAAAAGAGGAGCAAGCTAGGTGGAAGGCTGGACCAAAGCCACCTGCAGAAACCTTGTGACCCAGACTAGCATCAGCAGATGCAAAGATATGAACCTAGAATTTTGTAAAAGTGTGCAAAGATGACCAGGTGGCCGCTTTACAAACTTGCGAGGCCGAAGCCCTGTTGCGGAGAGCCCAGGAGGCCCTGACAGAATGAGTGGAATGAGCTGAGACCCTGAAAGGGGGAGTCTTCCCCTTCTGAAGCTTCCGAAATAGCAGACCGGATCCACTGAGAAATGGTGTCCTTGGAAGCAGGTAGTCCTTTACGACGAACCACCGTAAGTCCAAAGAAGGAGTCACTCTGACGAAACGAAGAAGTGACTGAGAAGTAGGTCCGAACGGCACGTACCACACCAAGTTTATGGAACAAGCGTTCCTTTGGATGAGATGGGGTCGGACAAAAGGACGTGAGGTCGATGTCCTCATTGAGATGAAAAGCGGAAGCAACCTTAGGTAGAAAGGACTGAACCGGACGAAAAACAACCTTGTCCTGGTGGATGACCAGGTAGGGAGAGCAGCAGGATAGAGCTGCCAGCTCCGAAACCCTCCTAATAGAAGTGATCGCAATAAGGAATGTCACCTTCCAGGAAAGTAGACGTAGAGGAACGTCCCTAAGAGGTTCAAATAGAGCACCCTGCAGGGCACCGAGAACCAAGTTCAGATCCCAAGGGGGAGTAGGTGATCTGTAAGGCGGGGCCGCGTGAGCCACACCTTGAAGAAAGTTCCGGATATGAGGATCAGATGCCAGGGGACGTTGAAAAAGAATGGAAAGAGCCGAAACTTGGCCCTTAAGGGAATTGAGAGCCAATCATTGTTCTAACCCCGACTGTAAAAAGGAAAGAAGTCGGAGAGAGAAAGTAACTGGGGAAAAGGCGTGAGATTCACACCAACAAAAATAAGTACGGTGGTAAATCTTCGCAGAAGAGGGCTTGCACGCCCTGATCATAGTGCGAACAACTTGGTTAGAAAACCCCCTGCCTCTCAAAACCGCGATCTCAACCGCCATGCCGTCAAATGCAGCGACTGTAAATTGGGGTGGCAAAGAGGACCCTGAGAGAGCAGGTCTGGACAGAGTGGGAGGCGCAGTGGAGCATCGTCCACTAGCTGAACCACGTCTGCGTACCATGCCCTCCTGGGCCAGTCCGGAGCCACGAGAATGGTGGGGATGCCTTCCGACTTGAGCTTCCTCAGGACCCTGGGAAAGAGAGGAAGAGAAGGGAAGAGATAGGGCAGTGCAAAGTGCGACCAAGGAATCACCAGGGCGTCCACGGCTAGAGCCAAGGGATCCCGGGACTTTGCCACAAAGCGAATGAACCTTCTGGTTGTGGTGCGACGCTAACAGGTCCATGTCTAGAGTGCCCCAGAGATTGCAGATTTCCGCAAACACTTCTGGATGAAGAAACCACTTGCCTGGGTCGGCTGAGGAGCGGCTGAGAAAGTCTGACTCCCAATTGTCCACACCCGGTATGTGAATCGCTGAGCTGGATGGAACTCTGAGTTCCGCCCAGATAAGGATCTTGGAGACTTCAGCCATCACAGCTGAGCTGCGGTTGCCGCCCTGGCGATTGATATACGCCACAGCTGTGGAGTAGTCCGACTGGACACGAACAAGATGGTCCCGAAGAAGGTGCTCCCAATGGTGCAGGCAAAGATAGATTGCCCTGATTTCCAAGATGTTGATGGGGAGAAGGAATTTTCGGGAACACCAATGGCCCTGGACTGTCCGGTCCTTGAAGACTCCTCCCCAAATGCTGAGACTGGCATCCGTCATGATGACTTGCCAGATGAGGGGCAGAAAGGATCGTCCTAGACAAAGAAGAGGGGAGCGCAGCCACCACAGAAGGGAATGGCGAGACCTGGGGGGAAGGATGATCCTGCGATCAAGGGATAGCGGAGATCTGTCCCATCTGGACAGGAGAGCAAGTTGAAGAGGTCCATGGTCGCCACCATCCTGCCCAGGACCTCCATTCAGAATCGAATGGAAACTGGCACAGGTTTCTGTAGACTCTGAACTCCTGATAAAAGAGTCATCCTCTTGTCCGACGGGAGCCGAATCCTGGGGGACGCCATGTCGAACTGGAGTCCCAGGAAGACTAGAGACTGGGTGGGAGTCAGGTTGGACTTGTCCTGATTGATCATCCAGCCGAACCAAGACAAGGTCTGAAGAGTGAGGTGGAGACTCTCTTGGTTCTGGGCCCTGGTTGGAGCCTTGACCAAGAGATCGTCCAGGTGGGCGACCACTGCCTCCAGGACCTTGGTGAAAACCCTCGGAGCAGTGGCTAGTCCAAAAGGAAGGGCCACAAACTGAAAATTGCCCTCTTGAACTGCGAAGCGAAGATAATGCTGATGTGCTGGAAAAATGGGGATGTGGAGATAGGCATCTCAGATGTCCACCAAGGAAACTCCCCTTTATCCATGGACGCCATGTAGATGTCGGTTGAGGTACTTAAGGTCCAAGATCGGGCGAACGGAACCCCCTTTTTTGGGGACCACAAACAGGTTGGAATAAAAACCTGAAAAACTCTCCCTGGGAGGAACTGGGATAATCACTCCCTGAGCGATAAGGGACCGAAGCGCACCCCGAAAGGCCCTTGCGATTCTTCTGAAAGGAGGCAAAATCGATCCGATAGCTGTTGGAAAACGACATCGCGGACCCAGGAGTCCTGCATATGGGCAGATCAGACGTCCCAGAAAAGTGACAGATGCCCTCCCACCCGAGAAAAATCTGCAGGTGAGGGCGTCCCTTCAGGCAGAGGTAGGTTTACGGGTGCCCGCCTTGGCCCCAAAACAGACTGAACGGTTCTCTGATTTTCAGGAGGGTCGGGCCTTGAAGGAAGGAGCCTTCTTGTCCTGTGAGCCATACATCCAAAAGGACCAAAGGTGGTCTCCGTTAGAGATTTCTTGGAAGCGACATCGTGTCCCAAACCTTGAGCCACATGGAACGACAAAGCGCCATCAGCCGTACAACGGGCCGACTGAATGGAAGCAGAGCACAGAAAGTCCCCAGCAGTGGAGAGTTGAAATGCCAAATCCACCAGTTCCTCCTAGGGGACCCAGATAAAATACCCTGTCGGAGTTGAGAAGCCCAGACAGAAAGGGCTTTTGACACCCAAGCAGAAGCAAAATCAGGAAGTAATGAAGAACCTGCTGCTTCAAAAGAGGAGTTTGCCATATTTTCAATCCTCTTATCCGCCGGGTCTTGAAAGGAAGCTGCATCTGCCAAAGGCAGAGTAGTGGATTTTGACAGGTGGGAGACAGGTGGATCCACCGTTGGAGGGGATGTCCACCTTGCAATGAGGTCCCTGGCAGAAGGAAATTGTGCCTGAACCTTGTTAGTACCTTTAAAACGCTTGTCAGGATGTCTCCAGGCAGTTTCCAGTAAGGCATCAAATTCAGCATGAGAGCTGAAAACCTTAGGTGAGGGACGGGAGCGGTGAAAGGAAACTTCTGGAGCTGTGTCCGAAGTTTCTGGGTCCTCAAGGTGAAAGGTGTCCCTTATGGCTGAGTCCAAGCTGTCTACCATGCCAGTCGTGTCGGTTCGGTCCTCTGAATCAGAGGCAGAACCTGAGGCCTTATCTTCCAGTTCCCGAGGAGAGTGGGAGCGGGTGGAGGCGGCCTTGGGTGAAGGCGAAACTGACTTGGTACGCAGATCTGGAGACCCAGAGCGGCGACCAGGAGAGTGGCCCTTAGAATATGGGCGTTATTGGGGAGCCAAGGAGGATGGGTGATACCTATGCGGAGATCGCCTATTTCTACTCCCAGACTCTGGAGACGAGCGAGCGAGAGGACAAACCCCTAGGGCGCTTGTGAGGGTGCCTGGAATAAGGGGAATGAGAGCGAGGCTTTCTGGAGGGTTGGCGTAAGGAAGACTTCTCCAAAGCAGTCACCACAATAATGGAGACCTGCGCCAAATTGGAAATCGACTGGGAGAGGGAAGATATCCACTCCGGAGGGAGAGTAGAGCCCAAGGGTTCTATTGGGACATCCTGGGAAGATATACCAGGAGGGCCGGAAGGCACAGTGGTGCAGGCAAGACAAATGGGTTCAGCAGAACCACAAGGCATTTTAAGTTTGCAGGCCTTACAGGCATAATAGGTGACCAGGGTCCCAGGTACCTGTCTGGAGGGGGGTCAGTTCTGTGTTCAGAAATAGCAGCAGAAGCAGGCTGTGTGAGGAAAAAAATAAGGTCCTCAGTCAGAGAGGGGAGAGGAGCAGGAGGGCTAGACCAATGAAAAGAAGGGGGTCGGACTAGTATCAGGCAGGCCCCCATTGGTTAGAATGGCCCCCAGAAGCGCGAGCCCTGCGCTGATAGGGTAATCATCAGCTCGCTAACGCATGATAGGGTCTGAATCCCTGCCGGGAGAGAGTGGGCAGGGCTAAGGTCTGTGAGCAGAGTGTGCCGCGTCCATAATAATTTTGCCCCCTAATGCCGGCAAAGTAATGTGGTTGAGGCCGGAGGAGACAGGGATCCGCCAGGCTAGCGCGAACAGCGCTGCCGACGGGGTAAGGGATCCCCGGCACTCCGGTCGCAGCACAAAGCGATGCGGCCGAAGCAAAACTAAAATATATATACTGGCGCATGCGCAGAAAGTAAGCACCGGGGAAGTACGTGAATAAAAGTGAAGTGAACATTATTCCTGCACCACATAACATCCCTTATACCAGAATGGCCGAGCAGGGCAATCCCTAGGGGGAATAAAAAGGAATGGGCACCAAAGCAGGGGGCTACAGAGGTTGAGAATCCATAAACCTGAAAGAAAAAGGGGAGGAATACTCACCTTTCCATAGAAAACTTTCCCCATGATGTCTTCAGTCAGCATTTAGTCACCTGCATCATGCAGCAGGGAAGGTAGGGGGACCGAACCCAAAGGTACAACCCAGCACTGACTGGTGGCGAGAAGGGGTTAACAGTACATGACTCAATGACCTTTCTTCGCAAATGGGGAAACAGTGAGCGCTATGTTCATGAGACCCCACCTGAAAAGAGAAAAATAAAGGGAGAGAAAAATCTAACTAAACGTCCCTAAACTGAAAAACAATAAAATAAGTGACCAGGTCTGGAGACCAAGCGTCTGCCTCCTACAGACACTAAGCTAAAACTGATTAGCTCTGGTTCCTGTAGGCGGGTATATCCTGCTGTGAGGGGACGACTTTTCTTGTTGCCATAGTGTCAAGGCTCCTAGTGACAGCAGCATATACCCAATGTCTGTGTCCCCCAATAGAGAAAAAGGGAGTTCTGGACTTTACACCATTATTAAAGGATTTCTCTACCCCTAGACATCTTATGGATCCTTTGGATAGGGGATAAGATGTCTAATCATGGGGGTCTGGTCACTGGGATCCCCCGCGATCTCCGTGCAGGCACCTGGCATTCTGAACATTATATTCAGAACTCTGGGTTCGGGCAGCCATGGTCGTGATGGCACGCCATGCCCCCTCGTGACGTTAGGCCACATCACCTAAATTCACATGTGCAGATTTTCAGCAGTGGATTTTTCTATCCATTGAAGTCAATTCATACCAATATCAGCTTCAGACAATCCGCAGCAAAATGTGAACGTACCTCATAAGTTGTTTGTGAATCTGAAATAAGAAACGTAATATACAAAGAAATACAGAGCAGATAATCCCAGCCAGACGGAGTATAGTATGAGCACTTAGCACCTACTGGGCACCTGGGTAATGAATCTAATTATTTCACAACTGACTCCATTGTCTTGTGCATCTGGATGTACTGAGGAAGAACATTTTCCAAAAAATACAAGTGCGAGCCCTTACCAAGTGTTTTTTGTTAACCCCTTCCCGCAGAATGTCATATATAAACGCCGGGTTGTGCAGTGCGTTCGCGCATCCCGACGTTTATAAATGAAATTCAGTTAACCCGGCGATGCGCAGCATCACACGGGTTAACTGGCAGAAGTCCCGCTGTTTCCAGCAGGGGACAACTTCTGCTTCACCCCCCAGGACCATCCATTGATGGTCCTGGTCAGCGATCACTGTGATTGGTCCCTGTGGACCAATCACAGTGATCTGGGGTGAAAGTTCAGATCCCCCGCACTGCCCGCCCCTGGAAGTCGGGCAGAACGGGGGACGATGGCTGCGGGGGCTCGCGGCATAGGGAGGGAACAAGAGGGGACCGGCGGCCTTACCTGGAGCAGCGGCGGGACCGAGGAGCAGCGCGGGACCGGCCACGTGGACGAGCAGCGACGGGACCGGCAGGTAAGTATATGGTCCTCAGAAGCAGCAGTGAAGATCTTCACTGCTGCTTCTAGGAGTCTGAAAACTACAACTCCCAGCATGCCTAGACAGCCTTTGGCTGTCTGGGCATGCTGGGAGTTGTAGTTTTTCAACATCTGGAGGGTCCCAGTTTGGAGACCATTGTATAATGGTCTCCAATCTGTGCTCTTCCAGCTGTTGCAAAACTACAACTCCCAGCATGCACTGACTGTCCAGGCATGCTGGGAGTTTTAGTTCAGCAACATCTGGCCCTTCAGATGTTGCCGAACTACAACTCCCAGCATGCCCTTCAGCTGTCTGGGCATGCTGGGAGTTGTAGTTTTGCAACAACTGGAGACACACTGGTTGGGAAACATTGTCTGTTTCTAACTCAGTGTTTCCTAACCTGTGTGCCTCCAGCTGTTGCAAAACTATAACTCCCAGCATGCACTAACAGACCATGCATACTGGGAGTTGTGGTTTTGCAACAGCTGGTGCACCCCTCCCCCCCCTGTGAATGTACAGGGTACATTCACATGGACGAGGCTTTTACAGTGGGTTTCTCGCTGCAAGTTTGAGATGCAGCAAATTTTGCGCTGGGAAACTCGCTGTAATCCCCCGCCCATGTGACTGTACCCTAAAAACACTACACTACACTAACACAAAATAAAATAAAAAGTTAAAAACACTACATATACACATACCCCTACACAGCCCCCCTCCCCCAATAAGAACGTCCGGTACACCACTGTTTCCAAAGCAGAGCCTCCAGCTGTTGAAAAACAACAACTCCCAGTATTGCCGGACAGCCGTTGACTGTCCACGCATGCTGGGAGTTTTGCAACAGCTGGAGGCACCCTGTTTGGGAATCACTGGCGTAGAATACCCCTATGTCCACCCCTATGCAAATCCCTAATTTAGGCCTCAAATGCACATGGCGCTCTCACTTTGGAGCCCTGTCGTATTTCAAGGCAACAGTTTAGGGCCACATATGGGGTATCGCCGTACTCGGGAGAAATTGCGTTACAAGGTTTGGGGGGCTTTTTCTTCTTTAACCCTTCATGAAAAGGAAATGTTGGGGTCTACACCAGAAGTTTAGTGTAAAAAATTTAAATTTTTTACACTAACATGCTGATGTTGCCCTATACTTTACATTTTCACAAGAGGTAAAAGGGAAAAAAGCCCCCCAAAATTTGAAACGCAATTTCTCCCGACTACGGAGATACCCCATATGTGGGCGCAAAGTGCTCTGGGGGCGCACAACAAGGCCCAGAAGGGAGAGCGCACCATGTACATTTGAGGTGATTTGCACAGGGGTGGCTGATTGTTACAGCGGTTTTGACAAACGCAAAAAAAAAAACCACATGTGATGCCATTTCGGAAACGACACCCCTCACGGAATGTAATGAGGGGTGCAGTGAGAATTTACCCCCCACAGGTGTCTGACAGATCTTTGGAACAGTGGTCCGTGAAAATGAAAACTTGTACAGCCCACTGTTCCAAAGATCTGTCAGACACCAGTGGGGGGCAAATGCTCACTGTACCCCTTGTTACGTTCCTCAAGGGGTCTAGTTTCCAAAATGGTATGCCATGTGTTTTTTTTTTTTTTTTTGCTGTTCTGGCACCTTAGGGGCTTCCTAAATGCGACATGCTCCCCGAGCAAAATTTGCTCTCAAAAAGCCAAATATGACTCCTTCTCTTCTGAGCATTGTAGTTCGCCCATAGTGCACTTCAGGTCAACTTATGGGGTACCTCCATACTCAGAAGAGATGGGGTTACAAATTTTGGGGGGTATTTTCTGCTATTAACCCTTGGAAAAATTTGAAATTTGGGGGGAAACACACATTTTAGTGAAAAAAAATTTTTTTTTTTTACATATGCAAAAGTCGTGAAACACCTGTGGGGTATTAAGGCTCACTTTATTCTTTGTTATGTTCCTCAAGGGGTCTAGTTTCCAAAATGGTATGCCATGTGAGGGTTTTTTGCTGTTCTGGCACCATAGGGGCTTCCTAAATGCAACATGCCCCCCAAAAACCATTTCAGAAAAACGTATTCTCCAAAATCCCCTTGTCGCTCTTTCCCTTATGAGCCCTCTACTGCGCCCGCCGAACACTTTACATAGACATATGAGGTATGTGCTTACTCGAGAGAAATTGAGCTACAAATATAAGTATACATTTTCTCCTTTTACACCTTGTAAAAATTCAAAAATTGGGTCTACAAGAACATGCGAGTTTAAAAAATGAAGATTAAGGGTTAAAATGATGACTGAATGTCATTTTGAATACTTTGGGGGGTGCAGTTTTTATAATAGGGTCTTTTGTGGGGTATTTCTAATATGAAGGCCCTTCAAATCCACTTCAAACCTGAACTGGTCCCTGAAAAATTGTGAGTTTGAAAATTTTGTGAAAAATTGGAAAATTGCTGCTGAACTTTGAAGCCCTCTGGTGTCTTCCAAAAGTAAAAACTTGTCACTTTTATGATGCCAACATAAAGTAGACATATTGTATATGTGAATAAAAGTTTTTTTTATTTGTAATATCCATTTTCCTTACAAGCAGAGAACTTCAAAGTTAGAAAAATGCAAAATTTTCAAATTTTTCATCAAATTTTTGGATTTTTCACAAGGAAAGGATGCAAGATACCACAAAAATTTACCACTATGTTAAAGTAGAATATGTCACGAAAAAACAATCTCGGAATCAGAATGATAACTAAAAGCATCCCAGAGTTATTAATGTTTAAAGTGACAGTGGTCAGATGTGCAAAAAACGCTCTGGTCCTTAAGGCCAAAATGGGCTTGGTCCTGAAGGGGTTAAATTAATTATTTCTATCACTCATGTACAACACGAATCAAATTTTTCTAAACTTGTTCCAGATTTTATGGAGTATCTAACCTGCTAGAGGACTTAAAGCTGCTCTATAAAACAGCTGGAGCTGAAGGAAAGGGAATCTCGTTTATTTTTACGGATCATGATATAAGAGAAGAAGCCTTTTTGGAATATATAAACTATATTCTTTCTTCAGGAGAGGTAAATCCATACATGTACTGCATTTATACCCAGCAACCAATCTGGAGAAGCAGAGTTGCAGTGTAAAGCAATGATGAAAGGACAGAACAGCAGCTTTCCTCATACTCACAAAAGATATCATAGCTAAATATTCACTGATCATAGCTGTGTGCTAGCGGCCATCACTCAAAAAAAAAAACAGACAGATTTGTTATCACTAAGTATGGCTGAGGGAGAAATGCTTTGGTTATCTTTATTTAGATCAATGTAGGATAACACCGCACTGCATCTTGTTAGAGAAAAGGCCATAGGGGCAGATATGGCCAAATGTTTTCTACATTGAAATATGGGGTATTGGAGCTGAATGCTGTGTCTTTTTATCTGCTACAGCCGAACATTTTTGTGGATTATTCATCAAGTTTATGTGCAGCTTTTTTATTGTCGGTCTAGCATTGTTTTTAGCCAGTTCATGATGAATATAGTGCATGGTACAATGGAGGAGAAACTGATGTGCAAATATGCCACCGTATTAGGTCTGCTCACAAAACCGGATACAGGGCAAAAATGAGCCAACCGGATTCACTGTTTGACTCTGGTCGGCTCATAGAAATGAATGAGGTACGGGCCAGGTGAGGCCGGGATACAGGAGTGCCCGGTTTTCGCTCCCCCCAGATGGATCTGGTTCCCATATCTTAAAAACGTAATATGAATGCAGCCTAACATAGGTGCATAGTTACATGTCGCTCTCTCATAATGATTGGACTTTAAAGCAAAATTGACAGCCACTTCACCCACACTAAACCCATTACACAGGGGTATAGGGGGAGATTTATCAAAACCTGTCCACAGGAAAAGTTGTCCAGTTGCCCATAGTAACCAATCAGCTTGCTTCTTTCCTTTTTAATAAGGCCTCTGTAAAATTAAAGGAGCAATCTGATTGGTTGCCATGGTCAACTGCACCACTTTGCTCTGCACAAGTTTTGATAAATCTCCCCCATAGTATGGGTGAACCAGATTAAAATGAGGTATAACTTACCCAGATCCACGATCCCTTTCCGGAGATAGACTTGTTATTAGCCGTCATGGCTAATATGTTAATCACTGGCTTTGCACATTGGAGACGGGAAAGGACTACCTAGCATCCCTGCTTCCACGCCGAGTCCCGCCTCCATTACCTCCTAAACCAGACCATGGGTAAATTATACTTCATTTTAATCTGGTTCATCCGCACTATAACCCTGTGTATTGGGTTTAGTGTGGGTGAACCCGCTGTCAGTTTCCCAGCAGACTGGTTGCTTTATAAGGGGGATGGTTCTTAAAATCATTGTTTTCTTCTATTAACCATGGTTACATCTAAGAAGCATATGCAGTCATCATCACTTTGTATCAAAAGAGCTTTACAGGCAAGGACATTGTGGCTTGTAAGATTACCCCTTAATCAACCACTTATCAGATCATCAAGAACGCCCAATAAAATCCAGCCTGTGCTAGGACATCTCGTAAAGAGGATTCAGCTCCGGGATGGGCACCAGTGCAGAGAGGCTCAGGAATGGCAGCAGGCGGGTGTCATCTGCACACACAGTGAGGAGAAGGCTTTTGGAAGCGCCCGATGTCAGGGAAGGGGAAACAAGAAGACGCAAGAAAACCATCAAGCACAGATGACATTCTGCAGGAAATCATACTGACAATACATTAGGCTGAATCCATAACTTTGGAAGAGGCTGTTCCTTCTCCACTAGGTCATATTGTTCACATAGAACAAACTGCTACCTTGTCTCCCTCCCTTACTCTCACCTGTCTCAACTTTTCTTCATATGGGTTTAATTTAAGGTTGAATTACTCATTGTAGTACTATGATTCTTCTTACTTTACTTTTTCACCCTTTTTCTTGCATTATATCAAATGATGTTACTTCATCTCACATTGCACTCTGATAAACTATTTAAATGTAAAATAAACAGTATAATTTACATTCACATTTACCTGCTACAGATTTGTTGCTCAGATATAAACAGAGTAAAATCTCTTTAAGAAGACCACCCATTTTTCTGACCAGATTTTGTGTGATAGATTTTCAGTCCGCTATGCATTCTGCATAGAGGACATTTTCTTTGTGAACACCACCCCACAGGGTTTCAATGTAAATAATTAAACTCAACAGCAAATCCACAGTGGGTACGGTATATGTGACATTTCATATAGGAGTGAATGGAGAGACATGGACATATGCAGCCACCGTTCCATTCATTCTCCTCCAGGTTCTAGTGGTGAGGCGCACAACTATCAAACATTATTTCATATCCTGTGGATATACCATAGATGTCTCAGGTGGGAATACCCCTTTAACTTTTGTTCAGTAGAGTTGCAATGGCTCTGGTGTGTTGAACGTAGTTCAGACTCTAAATGTGGCCATTAAATATCCAAATAAAGATGACCCTAATATTATCATTTCAATTGTTACATTCTTGAAGGTTTCTGGTTTGTTTTCTCGGGGAGAATTGGAAGAGGTCACTCAGTCTTTGCTACCAGTAATGAAGGGGGAATTTCCACGTCAGCCCCCGACCTTCGATAATCTGTACGAATATTTTATATCCAGGTGTAGGAAAAACCTGCATATTATCCTCTGCTTCTCACCTGTAAGTATGACTGGTCTCTGTATCTAAAGTTCATGTATTGAGTACACTCCGAGTAAGTGTCTTCTAACCAGGGTGCATCCAGCTGTTGCAATACTACAACTCCCAGCATGCCTGGACAGCCAAAGGCTGCAACCAGTGTGTCTTCCACTGTTGTAAAACTACAACTTCCAGCATGCCCGGACAACCAAAGGCTGTCCGGGCATGCTGGGACTTGTAGTTTTGCAACAGCTGAAGGCACCCTGGTTAGGAAACGCTGCTCTTAGTAATGGAACAGTTTAGTATCAGTTTTAGAACTGGGAGCAGCAGATCAGTGCACACCCCTAAAATGATCCTAGATGCAGATATAAATCCACACAATGTCGTGAATAGCATTAATGCCTTGACCAGTAATAAAGTAGCAACACATGAGGCAATTTATCATTGCTGTTGCTCTGGTATTTTGATACAATTTTTTTTATTTTTTCTTATTTACATCTTTACTATATATTTATTATCCATTTGCACTTTCCTGTTCAGTTCTGCCTTATGGCCTTAAAGGGGTACTCCACCCCTGGCATCTTATCCCCTATCCAAAGGATAGGGGATAAGATGTTAGATCGCCGTGGTCCCGCTGCTGGGGACCCCGGGGATCGCTGCTGCGGCACCGCGCTATCATTACTGCACAGAGCGAGTTCGCTCTGTGTGTAATGATGGGCGATACAGGGGCCGGAGCAGCGTGACGTCATGGCTCCGCCCCTCGTGACATCACGGCCCGTCCCCTTAATGCAAGTCTATGGCAGGGGGCGTGACGACCTCAACACACCCTTCCCATAGACTTGTATTGATGGGGGCGGGCCGTGACGTCACGAGGGGCGGAGCCGTGACGTAACGATGCTCTGGCCCCTGTATTGCCTGTCATTATGTGTAGAGCGATCTCGCTCTGCTCAGTAATGATAGCGCGGTGCTGCAGCAGCGATCCCCGGGGTCCCCAGCAGCGGGACCCCGGCGATCTGACATCTTATCCCCTATCCTTTGGATAGGGGATAAGATGTTTAGGGGCGGAGTACCCCTTTCAGGCCATGTTCACATGAGTATATTTCCGTTTGCAGCAGAGTCTTATTGAAAGAATAATCAATGGGAATTTCAGTGGAAGATGTCTCCACTACGGAAATTCAGATTCTGGTCTCCACTAAAAGAAAGAAATTGTCAGTTCTCTCGGCAAAATGCTCTTGAAAATGCGCGGCCGTCTATAGAGACAGCACATTTTTTGAGTGGCCGGTTATTTGCGGAATGGTCACCCGTTTTTTCCGAGATGACATTCTGCATACATTCTTCCATGTGAATGTGGCCTATAAGTCGCAGATTTCTTGCATAATCTCACTCCCTCTGATCGGTGGCACAGAACCCCACAAGCAAAATATGGCTGATGTAACATTCACTGCACTACAATACAATTAATTCAGTCACATTCGATATTGACATAAAGTAAAGGGAAAGCAAGCAAAGTGGAGGGAAAATGGTGCAAATACTAATTATACTGCATAATTTGTGATGGTTCTACTTGCATTGTTAATCCAAAGAAAGGCAAAACTATGAAGCGGCAGCAGATTATCCTCAGTAAGGCAAAATCTTTCCTTTCTGATTCTAAATATGGGAGAACAAGTCCCTGGACCCTTAGGGTACGTTCACATGAGCTGATTTTTTAGCGGGTTTTCCGCTGCGTATTTGAAAGTGGGCGGGCTGTTCTCGGCTGTCCGCAGCCGATTTTCCGCGGCGGAATGTACACTGCGGAACATCCGCTGCAAGCCCCATTGAAGTCAGTAGGGACCGTGGCGGATTTTTCGCAGCGTAAATTCCGCCGCGGAAAATCTGCTGACAGCTAAGAAGAGCCTGCCCACTTTCAAATATGTAGCGGAAAACCCGCTAAAAAATTCGCGTGTGTGAACGTACCCTTAGGCTGGATTCACACAGCGCATTTATTATTGGTCAGGAAAACTTACTGCAATAATCATTACAGCTTTAACAGGTGAAATACCATTTATACAAATCTTAAGCCATTAAACCTGCATCACTAAACGTAGCGCAAAACTGAGGTAAATTATGACTTAAATGCCTCTGACCCGTCTTTTAAATGAATGTGTATTGGTTTATATTATCCTGTAGAACGATAATAGATTGTTGAGTGTGTGGTGGAAGGTCCATGACCAAGGGCATACAGGGGGGTATTTATCAAAGGATTTATGTGTTTTTTTTAACGTAACTTTGGCGCATTGTCTTTTTACGCCAAAGTTTGGCTCATTTTCTCCACTGTCATTTTTACAACTTTATCAAAATCACACGGTCCTGTGTGTGATTTTAACTTTAGTCAGTAATTCATCATTTGCGCCAATCGATCTTTGGCACAATTTTGCGCCTTTAGGGTTTTTTTTTTTGGTGCAAATCACCGCTAAGAAATTTTGCACAGGGAAGACACACTTAGCAATGTCAGAAAATATAAAGGCGTCAAAATACATAAAAAAATGTTTTTGTCAAAGCAGCGACGCCTCCAGGGCTGCGCAATACTATCCTGCGACATAGTTGTCTCTGAGGAACCTTCACCCTCCGTTGAGCCGGCATTGGACATGGCCGCACAGGTTCAGGAAAGGTAAAGCACTAAAGCAGTGGCCTCCAACCTGCGGACCTCCAGATGTTGCAAAACTACAACTCCCAGCATGCCCGGACAGCTAACGGCTGTCTGGGCATGCTGGGAATTGTAGTTTTGCAACATCTGGAGGTCCGCAGGTTGAAGACCACTGCACTAAAGTAACCAAAAAAAAAATGACTCAAGTTGAAAATAAAATCCATTTCACTTGGTGGCTATAAACCCCACAAAAGAAAATAACTCACGTCGCTGATAGACTGCAGGAGGGACCCCGAAATGGCTGCACAAGGGGTAAAATATGCGTCCTCTGTGGCGGTAAGTTCTGTGTAAAAGGCGCTGTGAACGGCTGATTTCAACATTTGAGCCAAAATTACTAACAATTGCACCAAATGATAAATTTGGTGCAAGTCCACGAAAACCAAAGTGAAAAAAAAGGGTAAAAAGAAACTTTCAACAGGCAAAATTGATAAATACCCCCAACAGTACATACCATAGTGGCAGACCATGCGGCTGCTATTGGGCCCTTGGAGAGAGGGGGCTCACTCCTGGTTGGTCCCATTCCTTTTTTCATTGCTAAGAAACTGTGCAGAACCTCTCCTAAAGAAACTGCATTGTCAGCAAATAAATGTAGAGGGGTATTGACCAATGGGTCATGGAAAGCAAAAGAGAAATAAACACCAGACCTTACTGTCCTGGGGGGGGGCAAAATCAGAGGCAATAAAATGGGCCCATTTCAATATTTGTCACGGGGCCCCTTTTCTTCTATGTTTGACATATGTGTATTTATTTCTCCCATTTAGGTTGGGGACAAGTTCCGGACACGGTCTCAGAAGTTTCCTGCTCTCCTCTCTGGCTGCACCATGGACTGGTTTAGCCTCTGGCCGAGACAAGCTTTAGTAGCCATCTCCAGTTACTTTCTATCGGGACTTGAGTTTGCATGCAGCTCAGAAGTTCAATCGCATGTGATGGAGGCAATGGGTGTATTTCATGAAAAGATGTCAGAGAGCTGTGAGAGTTTCTTTCACCGGTACGTGTGTATTGTTCTTATAGAGGTTTCCTATAATGAGCATTAATGATGTACAGTATCAGTGCGTGTAATGGGAGGCATGCAGCTGCAACCCTCTCCGGCTACTAGAATGGTCTTGGTACTGAAACTTCACCAGTTGCAGCCTAAAATTTTGCGTAGGATTGTAAAAAAATTAATCTTTAAACTGAAAAGTTGATATTTTTATAAAACATTCAATCGTAAGTAGTGTTTTTTTTGAAAAAGCCATAGAATTATTGTCTTCTAAAGCAATTCAGCTACTCCCTTAACCCCTTAAGGACTCAGGGTTTTTCCGTTTTTGCACTTTTCGTTTTTTCCTCCTTACCTTTTAAAAATCATAACCCTTTCAATTTTCCACCTAAAAATCCATATTATGGCTTATTTTTTGCGTCGCCAATTCTACTTTGCAGTGACATTAGTCATTTTACCCAAAAATGCACGGCGAAACGGAAAAAAAAATCATTGTGCGACAAAATCGAAAAAAAAACGCCATTTTGTAAATTTGGGGGCTTCTGTTTCTACGCAGTGCATATTTCGGTAAAAATTACACCTCATCATTATTCTGTAGGTCCATACGGTTAAAATGATCCCCTACTTATATAGGTTTAATTTTGTCGCACTTCTGGAAAAAATCATAACTACATGCAGGAAAATTTATACGTTTAAAAATGTCATTTTCTGACCCCTATAACTTTTTTATTTTTCCACGTACAGGGCGGTATGAGGGCTCATTTTCTGAGCCGTGATCTTAAGTTTTTATCGGTATGATTTTTGTTTTGATTGGACTTTTTGATCACTTTTTATTCATTTTTTAATGTTATAAAAAGTGACCAAAATACGCTTTTTTGGACTTTTGAATTTTTTTGCGCGTACGCCATTGACCGTATGGCTTAATTAATTATATATTTTTATAGTTCGGATATTTACGCACGCGGCGATACCACATATGTTTATTTTTTTTTTTTTTTACACTGTTTTATTTTTTTTATGGGAAAAGGGGGGTGATTCAAACTTTTATTAGGGAAGGGGTTAAATGACCTTTATTAACACTTTTTTTAAACTTTTTTTTTGCAGTGTTATAGGTCCCATAGGGACCTATAACACTGCACACACTGATCTCCTATGCTGATCACTGGCGTGTATTAACACGCCTGTGATCAGCTTTATCGGCGCTTGACTGCTCCTGCCTGGATCTCAAGCACGGAGCAGTCATTCGTCGATCGGACACCGAGGAGGCAGGTAAGAGCCCTCCCGGTGTCCGATCAGCTGTTCGGGACGCCGCGATTTCACCGCGGCGGTCCCGAACAGCCCGACTGAGCAGCCGGGATACTTTCAGTTTCACTTTAGAAGCGGCGGTCAGCTTTGACCGCCGCTTCTAAAGGGTTAATACCGCACATCGCCGCGATCGGCGATGTGTGGTATTAGCCGCGGGTCCCGGCCGTTGATTAGCGCCGGGACCGACGCGATATGATGCGGGATCGCGGCGCAATATACGTCCTGCGTCGTTAAGGGGTTATCCAGGAAAAAACTTTTTATATATATTTTTATATATATATATATATATATATATATATATATATATATATGTATATACTGGCTCCAGACAGTTAAACAGATTTGTAAATTACTTCTATTAAAAAATATTAATCCTTTTAGTACTTATGAGCTGCTGAAGTTGAGTTGCTTTTTCTGTCTAAGTGCTCTCTGATGACACCTGTCTCAGGAACTGCCCAGTTTAGATGCAAATCCCCATAGCAAACCTCTTCTACCTCTAATGTCAGCAGAGAGCACTGTTGCCAGACAAAAAAGAACAACTCAACTTCAGCAACTAATAATTATTGTAAGGATTAAGATTTTTAATAGAAGTAATTTACAAATCTGTTTGACTTTCTGGAGCCATTTGATGTATAAAAAAAAGTTTTTTCCTGGAATACCCCTTTAATCTATGCTCCAGTTGGGGTCCCAGTGGACAGACATTGATGATGAATTTAAGAGGTTCTGTACTTACATAAATGCAGCCCAATGTCAAATCAGCATTAGGTATAGCTTCCACCCCATATTGATAACATGTAATTTGGGGAGGCAGCAGACGGGTCGATCTAGGGAATAGAATTGAAGGGGGAAGATATATGTTATATAAATATATGTCCTGTGATGTCCTGTATTAGCTGCGGGTCCCGGCCATTGATGGCCGCAGGGACCGCCGCGATAGGACAGGGTTTTAATGTGTATTCGCTGTAAAAGACGCACCAACTTTTCCCCCCCAGTTTTGGGGAAGAAAAAGTGCGTCTTATACGGTGAAAAATACGGTATATCCGTAGGACCATAACCTGTAAAATTATTACTCTCCAGAAATGTATCCAGGCCCCTCCTGATCTCTTTTATCGAGTTTACCATTACCAATTCCTCTGGCAAAGACCTCCACAGTCTCTCTGCTCTTACAGTAAAAAAAAAACCCTGTCTGTGCTGGTGTAGAAACCTTCTTTCCTCTACATGTAGAGGACGCTCCTGTCTTTTTTCCAAACTAAATTTTAATAATCTTTCTGGGTACTGTAGTTTTCGGACATGGCCAGAATAGCAAGCTGACACCACCTGTAAATTTTTATTTTATACGAATTATGTTTTTGCAGGTTTCGGAGAAGGGTTCATATAACCCAAAAATCCTATCTATCATTTATACATAGCTACAAAAGTGTCTACGCTGAAAAATATAACAACATCAATGAGCAGACCGAGCGGATGAACAGAGGTAATTTATTAAAACAAGGCATTTATATTATACATTTATGCATATACTGTTTATTCTGATTTCAGCAAATATAGTTTATTTCTTGTATTATGAAAAATTGTAACACTTTTTGTATATTTTTCTCCCAGATATCAGATCTCTGCTTGTTGTCACTTAATTGGAAGCTTTATTAAGCGGGGAGTGTTGGGAGGATGCTGGGCGAAGGGGGGTGGAGGGGACGTCATTATACAATGTGCCGCTTGTGTGCACTGTACTATGACGAGGGTGTTAATACTTAATATGTTTTATGTTAGGGTTGTATTAGTCAAGGGGGTTTATACCTGTGGTCCTCTATAGGTCATATGGGGTTTGGATAATCTTAACTAGCTAAAGACTGAAGTTAGCGCTGAGACAGCAGAGGATTATGAGTGATGGGAGCCAGGAGACAACACCACACTGACAATGATATGGCTACACAATTTTCTGTCAGGAGAGAGGGAGGAGCTGGAGACAAAACCATACTGACAATAAGAGAACTACACAACTTCCTGTCAGGAGAGAGGGAGGAATGAGAGAGCTGCTGAGACAACACCACATTGACAATGTGAGGAATAAACAACTTCCGGTCAGTTGAAGGGGATGAGCTGGATACAACTCAACAGTGGCAATGAGAGGACTGCACAACTTCCTGTCAGGAGAGAGATGAAGGACCTGGGGACAAAACCACACTAACAATGAGAGAACTACACTTCCCGTCATGGGTGAATCACACAAAAACATGTTGAAGCCAGTACAATTTGTAACAACACCATATAAGTGATTTATAAATCGTGGGGTCATAGTTTTAATTAAATACAATTTTCTGATACCGGAATACCCCTTTAATGTGTAATCCCTGTTAACCCAGATTCATAGTGTCGGTCCCTGGATACTCAGAGCGCTGGCTCAGTCACTGCTGTTTTCTCATTGTCCCTGACAATACAATGGTTTACTGCAGGAGTGAGTAACCCTATATATTATTGTAATAAAGGAATATTATTAGTGTTCTATGTATAGCTGCAGGATCTTCATGAGTTTGGGTACAGGGCCATACATTTCTGCAATCTCTCCCAGTTCTCTTGCAGAGGCTTGTCTACCTGGGAGCAAATGGATTGCGGATGTTTAAACCCATCATGTCCATACTTTCCTTCCCTGACTATGCCAAAACTATCGGGTTCAACCAACTTTATTGTCTATGGATAACTTTAAACAGCAGGCTATGTAGAATATGGGACGTCATAAGTTTTTAGCAAAAATATTTTTAGGTGTTTGCCTTTGTGTCTTTAATCTCATGTGTACTTGACCATAGGCAAGAACAAGAATAAAAGATATTAATAACAAATTGAGTATGACCATGTGACCTGTTTTCATGATCACTGTGATCTAAGCCAAAGTTTCTTTCCTGGTCAGCTGGTACTTCTCATGTTCACAATAAGAGATCTTGTCTCTTCAATCTCTTGCACCTATAATGTGACCAAGTGTCTACTTGTCTGGGCTTTTAATGAGAATAATGTGACCTCCAGTGTCTGTGATGTTATATAACATTTTCCTTTTTTGTCTTTTATAAGGACTGTCTAAATTAATAGAAGCCAATGAATCTATAAGAAATGTATCTAAGCAGCTTGAAGCAAAGGAGAAAGACTTGGCCCTGGTATCTGTAAAAGCTGAAAAAGTAAGTACCACCACAGATAAGAGTAAGGACATATGAGAATACCGTACCTAGGCAAACAGTTAATACTTTTGTTTTCTTTTCTAAAACATGACTTAATTAGTCATTGTCAGCAGTACAAGTAAATGTATTTAACTTTGTAATATATCTTATCAGTGGAAATACCTACTTATGCACTTATCAGGCCCCTTTTTTCCAAACTTATCATTTACTCAGAAAAACAGCTCAAATGTATTCTGAGAGGCAATATAATGTAAAGGAGCAAAATCCTCTCTTCTGAGGGTGTACTATAGAGATATAGAGGAGCAGGATCCTCTCTTCTGAGGGTGTACTATAGAGATATAGGGGAGCGGGACCTTCTCTTCTGAGGGTGTACTATAGAGATATAGAGGAGCAGGATCCTCTCTTCTGAGGTTGTACTATAGATATATAGAGGAGCAGGATCCTCTCTTCTGAGGGTGTACTATAGAGATATAGAGGAGCAGGATCCTCTCTTCTGAGGGTGTACTATAGAGATATAGGGGAGCGGGACCTTCTCTTCTGAGGGTGTACTATAGAGATATAGAGGAGCAGGATCCTCTCTTCTGAGGGTGTACTATAGAGATATAGAGGAGCAGGATCCTCTCTTCTGAGGGTGTACTATAGAGATATAGGGGAGCGGGACCTTCTCTTCTGAGGGTGTACTATAGAGATATAGAGGAGCAGGATCCTCTCTTCTGAGGTTGTACTATAGATATATAGAGGAGCAGGATCCTCTCTTCTGAGGGTGTACTATAGAGATATAGAGGAGCAGGATCCTCTCTTCTGAGGGTGTACTATAGAGATATAGGGGAGCGGGACCTTCTCTTCTGAGGGTGTACTATAGAGATATAGAGGAGCAGGATCCTCTCTTCTGAGGGTGTACTATAGAGATATAGAGGAGCAGGATCCTCTCTTCTGAGGGTGTACTATAGAGATATAGGGGAGCGGGACCTTCTCTTCTGAGGGTGTACTATAGAGATATAGAGGAGCAGGATCCTCTCTTCTGAGGTTGTACTATAGATATATAGAGGAGCAGGATCCTCTCTTCTGAGGGTGTACTATAGAGATATAGAGGAGCAGGATCCTCTCTTCTGAGGGTGTACTATAGAGATATAGGGGAGCGGGACCTTCTCTTCTGAGGGTGTACTATAGAGATATAGAGGAGCAGGATCCTCTCTTCTGAGGGTGTACTATAGAGATATAGAGGAGCAGGATCCTCTCTTCTGAGGGTGTACTATAGAGATATAGAGGAGCAGGATCCTCTCTTCTGAGGGTGTACTATAGAGATATAGAGGAGCAGGATCATCTCTTCTGAGGGTGTACTATAGAGATACAGAGGAGCAGGATCCTCTCTTCTGAGGGTGTACTATAGAGATATAGAGGAGCAGTATCCTCTCTTCTGAGGGTGTACTATAGAGATATAGAGGAGCAGGATCCTCTCTTCTGAGGGTGTACTATAGAGATATAGAGGAGCAGGATCCTCTCTTCTGAGGGTGTACTATAGAGATATAGAGGAGCAGGATCCTCTCTTCTGAGGGTGTACTATAGAGATATAGAGGAGCAGGATCCTCTCTTCTGAGGGTGTACTATAGAGATATAGAGGAGCAGGATCCTCTCTTCTGAGGGTGTACTATAGAGATATAGAGGAGCGGGATCCTCTCTTCTGAGGGTGTACTATAGAGATATAGAGGAGCGGGATCATCTCTTCTGAGGGTGTACTATAGAGATATAGAGGAGCGGGATCCTCTCTTCTGAGGGTGTACTATAGAGATATAGAGGAGCGGGATCTTCTCTTCTGAGGGTGTACTATAGAGATATAGAGGAGCGGGATCCTCTCTTCTGAGGGTGTACTATAGAGATATAGGGGAGCGGGATCCTCTCTTCTGAGGGTGTACTATAGAGATATAGAGGAGCGGGATCCTCTCTTCTGAGGGTGTACTATAGAGATAAAGAGGAGCAGGATCCTCTCTTCTGAGGGTGTACTATAGAGATATAGAGGAGCAGGATCATCTCTTCTGAGGGTGTACTATAGAGATATAGAGGAGCAGGATCATCTCTTCTGAGGGTGTACTATAGAGATATAGAGGAGCAGGATCTTCTCTTCTGAGGGTGTACTATAGAGATATAGAGGAGCAGGATCATCTCTTCTGAGGGTGTACTATAGAGATATAGGGGAGCAGGATCCTCTCTTCTGAGGGTGTACTATAGAGATATAGGGGAGCAGGATCCTCTCTTCTGAGAGTGTACTATAGAGATATAGAAGAGCAAGATCTTCTCTTCTGAGGGTGTACTATAGAGATATAGAGGAGCAGGATCCTCTCTTCTGAGGGTGTACTATAGAGATATAGAGGAGCAGGATCCTCTCTTCTGAGGGTGTACTATAGAGATACAGAGGAGCAGGATCCTTTCTTCTGAGGGTGTACTATAGAGATATAGAGGAGCAGGATCCTCTCTTCTGAGGGTGTACTATAGAGATATAGAGGAGCAGGATCCTCTCTTCTGAGGGTGTACTATAGAGATATAGAGGAGCAGGATCATCTCTTCTGAGGGTGTACTATAGAGATATAGAGGAGCAGGATCATCTCTTCTGAGGGTGTACTATAGAGATATAGAGGAGCAGGATCCTCTCTTCTGAAGGTGTACTATAGAGATATAGAGGAGCAGGATCCTCTCTTCTGAGGGTGTACTATAGAGATATAGGGGAGCAGGATTATCTCTTCTGAGGGTGTACTATAGAGATATAGAGGAGCAGGATCCTCTCTTCTGAGGGTGTACTATAGAGATATAGAGGAGCAGGATCCTCTCTTCTGAGGGTGTACTATAGAGATATAGAGGAGCAGGATCCTCTCTTCTGAGGGTGTACTATAGAGATATAGAGGAGCAGGATCTTCTGTTCTGAGGGTGTACTATAGAGATATAGAAGAGAAGGATCCTCTTCTGAGGGTGTACTATAGAGATATAGAGGAGCAGGATCCTCTCTTCTGAGAGTGTACTATAGAGATATAGAGGAGCAGGATCCTCTCTTCTGAGGGTGTACTATAGAGATATAGAGGAGCAGTATCCTCTCTTCTGAGGGTGTACTATAGAGATATAGAGGAGCAGTATTCTCTCTTCTGAGGGTGTACTATAGAGATATAGAGGAGCAGGATCCTCTCTTCTGAGGGTGTACTATAGAGATATAGAGGAGCAGGAGCTTCTCTTCTGAGGGTGTACTATAGAGATATAGAGGAGCAGGATCTTCTGTTCTGAGGGTGTACTATATATATATATATATATATATATATATATATATAAATTTCTCTATCATTCTGCTTGTAACCTACAGGTGCTGGAAGAACTGACCTTAACTGTTCAAGAAGCAGCAAAAATAAAGATCAAAGTCCACCTGGTAAAAGAAAAAGCTCAGAGCATTGTGGAGAAAATAGAGAATGAGAATTATACAGTGGAAAAAAAACTGGAGGCCGTAAGACCAACACTAGAGGAGGCAGAAGCTGCATTAAATGTGAGAAAATAGTTTCATGTGGAAGTGTTGATGTGACTCTTCCCTCTAGTGGCTGCTGCATATTTTTTCTCTTGGGTTCTAATAAATAAAATGAACTATTAAACCAGCATTTGGCTATCCAGGCATGCTGTGAGTTGTAGTTTTGCAACAGCTGAAGGCACACGGTATATAACAATTATAAAGGCTACTTTTGTGCCACTTGGTATATGATTGAACAGTTTTTCTCTCTGGTATCTAAAAGAGCCACACATGCTTGTCAATAGATCGAGGGCAGGATATACAGTAGATTTCTTTATCCTTTATGTTCCAACGGTCCCTATGCCTCTGTTGGTATCTTGTGCTACCTTGTTAAGAATAAATTCCTGATAATATACGTCTTCCGGGGTGATGAGCTGATCTCCTGGGTTCCACTCTAAGCACTCCTGATTTTGTCAAGGGAAGCTGCAGCCAGTCAGTCATTTTTCCTGCACCGGCTACTAGAAAGAAAATGTAGTATTAAATGGTGGCCATTTATCTTCTAAATACTGTATATCTGACAATATTGTCCCACATGGCATCCATTGAGGGATAAATGGGGATCTTCTGGTATTCCTGTTAGGACAATTCGGATACATAAATCTGCAATGCTGATCTGATCAGGGGGGTCCGATTGCTGGGACATCCACTGATCACGAGAGAAGGGGCCCCATGTCCACCTGTTTGAAAGGAGCAGTTGTCAAAAATGTGCATTTCTGCTGCATTCAACCTCCATTCTCGTGATGAGGGTAGTTTTGGGGTAAACCAATTTTGATGTGTTTACATGTACAGTATGTAAACTAAGTGTAAACTAAATGCCCTAAGGGTAGAGTCACACAGAGCGGATCCGCAGCATATGTCCTAAGGGTAGCAAATGCCCTAAGGGTAGAGTCACACTGCATATGTGCCGACGGTAGTCACAAGAATGAGCTCCCTGCTGTGTCTAGGTAGCTCTGTGAGTCCACTGATATTTCCCACTGCGCATCTGCTACAAAGCAGAAATTGAGTCTATAGTGGGATATCTGCATCTGCAAGCAGATACACAAAGCTACTAGGCTGCAGCAGGGAACCTGTCTTGTGACGCATCTGCTGCGTGAAATACGCTGCGGATCAGCTCCGTGTGACCCTTCCATAAATGTTTATTCATAATTGTGAGGCATCTTTCATAAAGAGAAAAAAAGGTAAAAACCATGTTTTATTACATCAATTGTCTGGGACACGTTCTCTATGGCTTTAATAACTTTATTAACTCTCTATGATTTTATTTTGGATCTTCCATTGTTCTTTATCTTTGCTGTGCTAAATTATAGCATCAGTTTATTTGCTGTTTCTATTTAGAGAATCAAACCCACAGATATTTCTGCAGTTCGAAAACGTGCAAAGCCACCACACTTGACCATGAGGATCATGGATTCCGTCCTCCTTTTACTGCAAAAGAAGCTTGATCCAGTAGTCATAGATCCTGAAAAACGCTGCTGTATGCCTTCCTGGGGAGAGGCCTTAAAGGTAAAAGTACTATATGGAATTTAATGACCTTTCCTGTTATTGGCAGTTTTAGGTTAGGGTCACATGGAACGGATCCACAGCCTATTTTACGCTGCGGTTCCGCTGATGACCTGATTGTGCCTTCAGCTGTTCCCCCTTTGTCCTGCTCGCAGCAGCAATGCGCCGCTCCGAGCAGCCACACAGTGTACTCACAGACATCGCAGAGCAGCCGCAATGTCTGAGTACACTGCGCATGCACGCGGTGGCTCGCAAGTCCCTGTGTGGCTGCTCAGAGCAGCGCATTGGCACTGCAAGCAGGACACATTCAGCATTCACTGCAAGCAGGTCCATCAGTATCGATAACCATGAAGAAAAATATATATCCTGCACTCACCGCAATAGAAAGGGTCAGTCGGCTCCTATCCTGGGCCTCCAACAGATGGGCTGACAAGGCTGGCATGGGGCGCTCAGAGGCCACTGCCGGCGGTTTCACACAGCGTGGTGCGGTTCTTTCGGCCTCCCTGCCGGCAGTCGCCTCTGAGCGCCTGCCAGGCTAAACATATTGCTGCTTTGATGGCTAAACTATTGATTAGCCCATAGGGGGAATTATCTAGCAGACATGTTCCTAAGCATCTCTCCTAAAACTGGATACCGTGACGGGGTTTACTGACAGTTTTGTTTCGTATTCCCTTCAATATGGCCCTTATCGGGTGACAACGATTGTCTGCCAGGTATAGTTTGATAGCACTATGGGATAATTTCTAATTATAATGGCAAAAAGCGACAGAACTAACTAGGACTTCAATATGATCAGAACCAGCTGCCTTGTGAGTCTTGATGAAATTTAGATAACTATTCCAGCCTACATTGTATGACCTCTTTGTGTTAGTGGCCAGAGAATCCCTGATGAGGCCATCTGCCAGTTTTTTGTAAATTTTTAGTCCCATCGTTAAGGCCCGGACTGAGGGAACTGGCATGCCCACCCGATCTGCTTCTGGTATAGCCTGAAAGAAAATGGAGAAATTCAACCAAGATAGTGCATTAGCTGCAATGTTTCTTGAGCCCTGAATATGTACAGCAACAAAATGGAAATTATAACTAAGAGCCACCCATACCAACCTTCAGTACTCTGTAATAGCCCTTAGCAACATTCAAATAGAGAAAATCCAGTGGAATAAAAAGTAGGTAAAAATACATAAATGCAACTAGTCATCTGAACCAAATGTAAATTAATATTTAATACCTGGTAATATTTCTTATACATGTTTGCTGCAATGTCAGTTATTGTGACACCTATATGAAGAGCCTAACATTTATGTTTCTATACGCATTCTACATTGTATTGTATTCATGTTCCTATGCACATGTTCACATTGTATTGAAACCCTGAAAGTTACCAAAACCTACTGTGCACATATGTCCGAGGCGACAGCGCCTGCAGTTATATTGCAAGCGCAGTGTTTAGCTGCACTCTTGTACGGACTATGTCTCACACATTACAGCTTATTAAGCAATCCATCTACATTTGGTTCAGATGACTAGTTGCATTTATGTATTTTTACTTACTTTTTGTTCTGCTGGATTTTCTCAATTTGACTGTTGCTAAGGGATATTACAGCATACTGGCCCCACTTGTAATGTGTATATCCAGAACAGGTTTTCCTATGTGTGAGCCGAGATCCACCGAATCTGTCGTCACACGCTGGAGTTGCAGCCCGGCACCTCGCTAGCTAACACGTGTGTAACTACTCATTCATTCTTCTACCAGCGTATATAAACCCTCTTTGTACAGCATTATGTTGCCATGATTAAGAGCTCCTCTGTAGCTCGAAACGCATCGACCTGCTGCTTTTAACCCACTGGGGTGTTTTTATTTTTTTCACCCGTGATTTTAACAGGAGTTAGTAAAAGCTACGTTTTATTACTATTTTTGTGAGCTGGATTCCCCTTATCTTCATGGTTTTACATACGGGAAGCGGCCCGAAAATCCGAGTTCCAGTTGCTTCTTTACAACCGAGGTCTCTTACTACGTTTCATTAGTGGATGGTGAGCTGAGCACTTTTTTCTTTCTTTATAGCTAAAACTATGCCCAGAAAGTTTAAAACATGAGAAGGGCCTTGTATCTTAGTAGCTGAGATCGGGACTTCTAACTGCTGATACAAGGTGAGTAAATCTATAAGTTGATGAGGGACTGCCTGCGTATCTTCTAATAACAAAAAATCATCTAAATAGTGTATGACATGTCGGCATTCCATTACGTTCTCTAAGATCCAATGGAGGGCTTTGGCCAATTGGTCAAGCAACCACGGGCTGCTTTTCGACCCAAAAGTCAGTTTGACTGCAAAATAATACAACTCTTCCCACTTAACCCTGTACCATTGCCACGGATCCCTTTTCACCAGTAATAATTTAAAGGCATCGGCAAAGTCTGCTTTTGATAGCCAGGCACCTTGACCCAGTCCGGAGATAATCTGAATTGCCTCATCAATTGACGCATATTTCATGCTGAACTCTTCCCACGGGATTAGTGAATTCAAACTGGGAACAACAAAGGAATGAGGCGCTGATAAATCGTAGATTAATCTCTTCTTTTTAATGAACTTACCAGACACTATATTTATGTGGCTGACCCTACAAGAGTAGAAAAATGATGAAACAAATGGGCCGATCATGAAACCTTTGTCAACTTCATTTTTTAGCAAATCTGATTCCGCCCTAGGAATCTTTCCGGCCTGACCAGCCTATCCACCATATTGACTGCTCTTTGGCACCGCTGGAGCTCTGGCACCAGCTACATCCTCCTTTTCCAATTGACACGATGCAGTGGAATGAGAAGTTGACTGGCAATATGTACACGCTGGTGCTTTCAACCCAGCAAAATGCCTGCAGAACAGTTCAGTGAAAATTTTTGCCCAATTAGCTTTCTTGTTGTGCTGGATCAAAGCTGCCGCTGCTTTGAGCAATAAGGACTTGTGATAGTCATAGAATGTTGAGCTGCCATACTTCATGCTCAAAACTGCTACATTAAACAGATATGTGTCCAACTCTTTGCATCTGTCTGGCCTGACGGAACATATCACGTCATGGTACATGCTGAATGCCACCACAAATTCAGAGATGCTCAGCTTCCTATTGAGTCTGGTTTTAGTATCCCAGAGGTCATGGGCTGCTATCAATAAAGCTGCCAAATTTATATCCTTGTCCTCTATGATGTCCTTCCGGATACTGGAAGGGACATAGAAAGCAGGGGCCATGCTTAAATCCTTTGTAACCATAGGAGCACTTGATGTAGACGCTACATGCACCAAGGGTGGGCTTACAACCTCCTGGACTGATGACACAGGAACTACGGCAGGTACAGAAGGGACAACCTAGGTTTAACCCCATCCCTTTCCAAAGACTCAGGTCTGTTCTGAAACCCAGCCATAGAAGACAGCATGGAGCTCATCATTTGGTGGAGCTGCCCAAACTGTCTCCAACTTTGGTGCTGTCTCCATTTTCAGGTTCAGAAACCCCACTGGGGCCCGCAAGAGGTTGATCCATCAGTAGATTGTACAGCTCAGCCTTCTTAGCTCTCCCCTTCTGCGCAACTCCTCCATGATCTTAGGAATTTCCACACTCGATAAGAAGAGACACTGCATCTGACTGGAGTCTCCGGAATCGTCAAGGTCTCCTCAATATCAGAAGCATTAGACATGCTGACTGACAACCTGTCCGGTCCAGTGACATGTGCGGGTGGACAAACAAAAGAATCCTGAATTACTGATCTACAACCATATGTACCCTTTTTTTTTTTTTTTTTTACATACTTGTAACTGACCTACAAAACTCAAAAAACAACGATCACTCACTGAGTACCGATCACTCAATTGTAGCCGTTTGTATGAAAGCATGTATTGTTTAAACAACAACAAAGATGTGGTCTCAAATGGCAGGAGGTGCTCAACCCCAAATGCAGTTGTGCATATATACTGGGGTAGCAGATCCTGCCCTTGTAGTCCGTTGCTAAGGGCGATCCCCAGCATAAAAATGCATACAATGGAGGATGCCTGCAACAGACTACAAGTGCCACAATGGCATCCTCCACCAGATAAACGGTGTGGATGTGTAAGAATTAGAATACAATACCGAAATTTAGGTGCACTACTTTGGTAGACGTAAGCAATGACATTGGCTATCCCTCAACACTGATGTTAAAATTGAGACTTTCGCCAGTATATCCTTAGATGAAGGACATACCAGAGCCCGCACACCAATGCCAAGGTTTCTCAAGTGCCGCGGGACCTAACGCTAACCTACCTGTGCGTGATAAGCAAAAACCAGGGGCCAGTGGGCAATTACAGCAGCATTAGGCCAACTAGCAGCCTGCTCCCAGTTGCCTCCAGTTTGACTGAGCACACATACAATGGGAGGAGGGAGAGACAGGCTACAAGCCCCACCTAAGTTGAATCCTGAATTACTGATCTACAACCATATGTACCCCTTTTTTTTTTTTACATACTTCCAAAACTCAAAAAGCCACGTCACCAAGAGCTATGCCCTGAAACAAGACAAGTACCGATCACTCAATTGTAGCCGTTTGTATGAAAGCATGTATTGTTGTAGTGTCCTTGTGAGAAATTTTACTGAAACTGAGTGAACTGAATATGAAATGTGCCATGCTAGGACTGTATGAAAATGAAGATGTTAATGATTGAATGAGGCAAGATTTTTTTTTCTAATACTAAAATGTGTCAAAGTGTATGAGATATTGCTCTAAAAACGTGTCAGTAGCAATATAATGCAAGTAACTTCCACCTGAAGATGTGTCAGGTATGATGGGCAAGTCACTTATACTACCACTACGTAATCGATATTGCTCTGAAGACGTGTCAGTAACAATATAATGCAAGTAAATTCCACCTGAAGACGTGTCAGATATAATTGACTTGCTACCTCTGCGTAAACAATATTGTTGCAAGTATCTTCCACCTGAAGACGTGTCAGTTATGATGGGCAATTCACTTATTCTAAAACACAACTGTAACATACAGATGCAGGGTTTTCAAGCGATCAACAAGATAAGGATGCGATCAGTGACATGGATCAATGTAAGCATGGATATGCTTGAAAAAGGCAGTTTGTTGCCGAAACGTTGCACATTGGATAGCAAATAAAGTCTCACTCCATCTATAAACTTGAGTCCCCAGCTGTTGCTTGGTGCTGTATTCACTTTGGACATTGTACGCTTTTCCGGGTTGGCATTCTCGGATGATCACTTGCACACGCTGAGAGGATCGGTGCTGTCTCTCCTTTTCACTATATATATATATATATATATATATATATATATATATATAAATATATATATAAAAAAAAAATAATTAAAAATTACTATAATTTTTTTTATTATATACTGTGTGTGTGTGTGTATATATATATATATATATTTGTTTTTTAACCTCTTAAGGACGCAGGGCATACATGTAAGCCCTGCGCCCGGTCCCAGTATATAACGCGGGCTCGCGCCGTGACCCTGCGTGAATACCGGGTCGGTCCCAGCTGCTAATGAAAGCCGGGACCCTGGGCAAATAGTGTGCAGCACCGATCGTTACCCCCAAACAGCTTCTCTTTTTTCCCTTTTTTTTTAATTTTTATTTGGTACACAGCTAATTTGTATGAAATTTACAGTATGGCATCGCCAGCTACTAGCTCTTCTGTGCCATCTGTGTCTCCCACTCTCTGCACACAGCACCAGCCTCAGCTGACTCTGACCCTGGGATTGGTTTGAATCTTTCTCCACCCGGCGCATAGCGCTGGCACAGGGAAACACTGGTGCTGTACGCAGAAGCGGGACACACTCACACAGCCCGCCGAAGACCGGCGATCCCGATACGCAGCTGAAGCTCCTGACACTGCTGACACGAACAGGCTGTGCTCAGACCTGTGGCATGCCCTGAGCCCTTACCCGGCCGCTACTCACCTCCAGCTGTGACAGAGACTGAAGCGGAGTTGAGAGGGGGCGGAGCCCGCGCAAGGTGAGCCTTGGACACATTGAATGAATACAGTGATACACAGAAGCGAAAGCAGCAAGCTTGAGGCTGGTTAGTTATAATGACACCGCCGACCCCCCCAAACCTGATGTTATCAAAATGAAAAATACCACGGCTGGCATACAAAAGGCCATGGCAGGCAGAAAATAAACCAAGCTGTTACCTTGTATTAATGAGGCAACAGCACTGACCTACCGTGGCCAACTAGGAAACTTTGTATAACAACCAACACACAAAAACTCCTCTCCCTCCGAGCGTATGAGCTAGTAGCGGTGCTTCTGGTAACAGAGAACACTGCGATCACAACACACGCCCCGAGGAAGGGGATTGTGGTCATTATATAAGCCCACGCTCTCCCACAATTACAGCCCTGCCGGATTTAACCCGTAACATCCTGCAAAATCTCTTTGCTCCTTCACTGCTCAAAGTTTAATAGCATTTCTGCAATGAGCATAGGACTTGAATAATATTGGCATTGAAACAGCAGTCACACCGTGACATTCCACATAAATAATGATTTAAAAAAACAAAAGAAAAAATCATTGGAGAATGTCTTGAAGGCGAGCCCTGTATGAACGATGAGATATTTTAGGGCCGATTTGTTTGCAGTTGGTGTTCCTTTTGGGAGAAGCTCATAAACGTTCAAATGTTTCACGCAGTTTGAAAAAAATTTCACTTTCACACACAGTTTTCTGCACAGTGTGAAGTATTGTGCTTTTACATTGCCTCATGCATTTTTTATATAATCCCAAGGTAAAATACGGAGGGTAAGTCCATAGATGTGAATGGAGAGTGCAGTAAAGTGGTGAAATCTGTATCTTTCTTTTATTTAGGAATTATTCCCCACCGTATACATTAAAGGGAATCTGTCAGTGCTCGGACATGATCTGAGCTGCTGACAGTGGGATTTAGCTGCTTTTACAATAAATTAAAACACCTTTGTGGTAGCTGTCTGAATTGTCAAAATATTGCTTTTTTTTTCCTCTATAAGGAGTTACAGAGGCGTTTGCCAGCCACATCACTGTAGCGGTCTGGAATGCCTCATCGCTCCTTCGCTCTCCCTATTTCATTAATATGCATGGCTTGGCCTCCAGTGCCATGCGGCGCATCCTCATCTCATGTCTCCTGGTTATGCATGGGGCAGCACACACAGAGTAAGGTTTCTCAGCCTCAGGCACTCACCCTTTGCATCAACAGCACAAGCGCAAGACTATGGTGCAGAACGTTGCGCAGTGCATTGAGCTGAGTTGACCACAGCACAAAGCGCTAGCAGACACGTTCCCTCCTTAAATCCCTATGGGAGATCAGGAGATACAGCGCACATGTATCTCCGGCTCTAATAGGGATGCATAAAGGGGGCATCTCAACACTGCTTCATTCATGGGGAGAGTCGAAGTGTGGGGTGGGAGATTATGGAAGATCTCAGTGGTCAAACCCCCTGCAATCAAACACTTATGTCCTATTCTATGGATAAGTTGGTCAGTATTGGAGGCTAGTTCTAACTTTAAGTTTTCTCAGGATAGCAGAGCTCCTGGCTATTTTTTTTTTTTTTTTTAAGAGCCGAGGCGCGTGCTCTCTATCACCCAAAGTGCAAGAAAAAGTGCAAACGTGTCACACTAAAAAAACGTGCACAAAGGGTGCGGTCTATCTCTAAGCCCTTCTCCGACAGGAGAGAGGCCCCCCAACAAACCTACCCTTAACCTCCGGGCCAAAAGGCACCTGCAAGGATCCAGGTTCGATGCCCCTTTTTGCTCCTGGCTTCAACCTAGGCGTTAGCCAAGGTATCAGCCGAGGAGCCGTATACTGGTGGCATCTTGACCAAAGCCAAGATGCCCAGGGGTTGCAGGGAGTTGAGGAACCTAATGGACACACACCTCCCCTAGACCGCCAGGAGGGACACCCAGAAGGGCTACTATATCCTGACAATCCTGTGTACAAATAAGGACACAAACGTGGCACAATGAAAAACAAAAAAATAATAAACAAGTGGACGAGTGCAGATATACTGCCCGGTCATCCGGCCGGATCTATAAAAATTGCCCTGATCCTAGCCAGAAGGCCGGGATACAAAGGGTGAGTGCCAAAGGTGAAGAGTATGGTGCAGTGCGTTCACTCAGTGAGTTAATACCCAGTGAGTTTCGGCAACCTCAGGGTCACCACTTCCCGAGGCACAGAAGTACCTCGGCTCTACACCCCTCTACCTCATGGTGAGACCCGGAGGAAGCAGGTCACATCAGGGCAGCCGTCGAGCTGATTCCTCAGAACCAGCCCCGGAACGCCCCGGTACACCTGCCTCCTACCATGCAGCACCCATCCCCACCAGCTCAATGCCGGCACTTCGGGTCACCGGCGTAAACTGATAAGAACAGGTACTACACTTGATCTTAGCCAAAAGGCCAAGAGAACTCCTGGCTATACCCCGGCTAACAATAAAATGACCAAAGAAATCAAGATCCACATCTATCCATGCTAACTGGGTGAAATTAGGACAGCTCCTGCAGCTATTGGCTAGAAGCTGGTAAGTGTGACTAGATTCTGTTGCAAATGCAATGCAGGGCAATTTTTAGCAACATTTAATTCTCTGCATGCTGGAGAGCATTTATGTTAGTAGACAATTACATAAAATTACGTATGCATTCTGGAAAATACAGTTAGATTGGCCTTCAACACTTGAAACACATTTTACTGTCCAGCAAACCTTATAATAACTCAGTTACCTGACATATGTTTGGTGTAGATGCTAGTACAGCTTTCACTGGGCCCATGCATATTTATCAAGGGTAGGGGCCTGAAGACCGAGCCCCTAATGCAGCCGGTCAACTTTTCCTTGACTCTTCATATTCATTCTCTTCACACTGTAAGCAACTCAGATTATATTTAAGCACTGACTGATTCACTTTAAAATCCTGTCCACATTTCATCTTTCATCTTCGTCTTAGTTACATAGTTACATTGTTAGTACGGTTGAAAAAAGACATACGTTCCTCAAGTTCAACCAGGGAATTGAAGGGTAGGGGTGTGGCGCGATATTGGGGAAGGGATGGGATTTTATATTTCTTCATAAGCATTAACTCAACTTGAAATTACTAGGATTTTCCTTCAGTATCTACTGTGTGAAGGTTTCTCTAAATTTAATTGTTCACATGATTAACTTTATCACAGCAATGCTTAGATAAACCTTACTGTTCAATTTCCATCCACAAGTATAAGGAACCAGGTTGCACAAAGAAATTCTCTCTACTACTTCTCCACCAGAACTGTTTATTACTGACAGAAAGGGTTTATCAATTTATGCCGCTCAAACCATGTTTTTCCACAGAGATCTGGCTCCATCTGACCAGGCCATGTTTCCCCATAGAGATCTGGATCCATCTGACCAGGCCATGTTTCTCCATAGAGATCTGGATCCATCTGACCAGGCCATGTTTCTCTATAGAGATCTGGATCCATCTGACCAGGTCATATTTCTCCATAGAGATCTGGCTCCATCTTACCGGGCTATGTTTCTCCATAGAGATCTGGATCCATCTGACCAGGCCATGTTTCTCCACAGAGATCTTGATCCATCTGACTAGGTCATGTTTCTCCACAGAGATCTGGATCCATCTGACCGGGTCATGTTTCTCCTCAGAGATCTGGATCCATCTGACCAGGTCATGTTTCTCCACAGAGATCTGGATCCATCTGACCAGGTCATGTTTCTCCACAAGGATCTGGATCCATCCGACCAGGCCATGTTTTTCTACAGATTATCTGGATCCATCTGACCAGGCCATGCTTCTCCACAGGGATCTGGATCCATCTGACCAGCACATGTTTCTCCAGAGATATGAATGCATCTGACCAGACCATGTTTCTTTACAGAGATCTGGATCCATCTAACCAGGTCATGTTTCTCTATATAGATCTGGATCCATCTGACCAGGCCATGTTTCTCTATATAGATCTGGATCCATCTGACCAGGACATGTTTCTCTATAGAGATCTGGATCCATCTGACCAGGCCATGTTTCTCCATAGAGATCTTGATCCATCTGACTAGGTTGTTACGCCGAGCGCTCCGGGTCCCCGCTCCTCCCCGGAGCGCTCGCAACTTCCTCGCATTTGCAGCGCCCCGGTCAGACCTGCTGACCGGGTGCGCTGCAATGTCTCTCTCAGCCGGGATGCGATTTGCGATGCGGGAGGCGCCCGCTCGCGATGCGCATCCCGGCTCCCGTACCTGACTCGCTCCCCGTCGGTCTTGTCCCGGCGCGCGCAGCCCCGCTCCTTAGGGCGCGCGCGCGCCGGGTCTCTGCAATTTAAAGGGCCACTGCGCCACTGATTGTGCCATTGTGCCAGTGAAAGCGTTCCCTTGTGTGTTCCTAGCCTGTGTTCCAGACCTCCTGCCGTTGCCCCTGACTACGATCCTTGCTGCCTGCCCTGACCTTCTGCTACGTCCGACCTTGCTCTTGTCTACTCCCTTGTACCGCGCCTATCTTCAGCAGTCAGAGAGGTTGAGCCGTTGCTGGTGGATACGACCTGGTTGCTACCGCCGCTGCAAGACCATCCCGCTTTGCGGCGGGCTCTGGTGAATACCAGTAGCAACTTAGAACCGGTCCACCAACACGGTCCACGCCAATCCCTCTCTGGCACAGAGGATCCACCTCCAGCCAACCGAATCGTGACAGTAGATCCGGCCATGGATCCCGCTGAAGTCCCACTGCCAGTTGTCGCCGACCTCACCACGGTGGTCGCCCAGCAGTCGCAACAGATAGCGCAACAAGGCCACCAGCTGTCTCAACTGACCGTGATGCTACAGCAGCTATTACCAAAACTCCAGCAACAATCTCCTCCTCCTGCACCTCCTCCGCAGCGAGTGGCCGCTTCAGGCCTACGATTATCCTTGCCGGATAAATTTGATGGGGACTCTAAGTTTTGCCGTGGCTTTCTTTCGCAATGTTCCCTGCACTTGGAGATGATGTCGGACCAGTTTCCTACTGAAAGGTCTAAGGTGGCTTTCGTAGTCAGCCTTCTGTCTGGGAAAGCTCTGTCATGGGCCACACCGCTCTGGGACCGCAATGACCCTGTCACTGCCTCTGTACACTCCTTCTTCACGGAGATTCGAAGTGTCTTTGAGGAACCTGCCCGAGCCTCTTCTGCTGAGACTGCCCTATTGAACCTGGTCCAGGGTAATTCTTCTGTTGGCGAGTACGCCATCCAATTCCGTACTCTTGCCTCAGAATTATCCTGGAATAATGAGGCCCTCTGCGCGACCTTTAAAAAAGGCCTATCCAGCAACATTAAAGATGTGCTGGCCGCACGAGAAATTCCTGCTAACCTGCATGAACTTATTCATCTGGCCACCCGCATTGACATGCGTTTTTCCGAAAGGCGTCAGGAGCTCCGCCAGGATATGGACTTTGTTCGCACGAGGCGGTTTCTCTCCCCGGCTCCTCTCTCCTCTGGTCCTCTGCAATCCGTTCCTGTGCCTCCTGAGGCTATGCAAGTTGACCGGTCTCGCTTGACACCTCAAGAGAGGACACGACGCCGCATGGAGAATCTGTGCCTGTACTGTGCCAGTACCGAACACTTCTTGAAGGATTGTCCTATCCGTCCTCCCCGCCTGGAAAGACGTACGCTGACTCCGCACAAAGGTGAGACAGTTTTTTATGTCAACTCTGCTTCTCCACGCCTTACTGTGCCTGTGCGGATATCTTCCTCTACCCTCTCCTTCTCTGCTATGGCCTTCCTGGATTCCGGATCTGTAGGAAATTTTATTTTGGCCTCCCTCATCAACAGGTTCAACATCCCAGTGACCAGTCTTGCCAGACTCCTCTACATCAATTCTGTTAACAATGAAAGATTGGACTGTACCGTGCGTTACCGCACGGAACCTCTCCTAATGTGCATCGGACCTCATCACGAAAAAATTGAATTTTTGGTCCTCTCCAACTGCACTTCTGAAATTCTTCTTGGATTACCGTGGCTTCAACGCCATTCCCCAACCCTTGATTGGTCCACAGGAGAGATCAAGAACTGGGGTACTTCTTGTCTCAAGGACTGTCTTAAACCGGTTCCCAGTACTCCCTGCCGTGACCCTGTGGTTTCCCCTGTATCCGGTCTTCCTAAGGCTTATATGGACTATGCTGACGTCTTTTGCAAGAAGCAAGCGGAGACTTTACCCCCTCACAGGCCTTATGACTGTCCTATTGACCTCCTCCCTGGTACTACTCCACCCCGGGGCAGAATCTATCCTCTGTCTGCCCCAGAGACTCTTGCCATGTCGGAGTACATCCAGGAAAATTTTAAAAAAGGGGTTTATCCGCAAATCCTCCTCTCCTGCCGGAGCTGGATTTTTTTTGTGTCCAAAAAAGATGGCTCCCTACGCCCTTGCATTGACTACCGCGGACTTAATAAAATCACGGTAAAAAAACGCTACCCTTTACCTCTTATCTCGGAACTCTTTGATCGCCTACAAGGCGCCCACATCTTTACCAAACTGGACTTAAGGGGGGCTTATAATCTCATCCGCATCAGGGAGGGGGACGAATGGAAGACTGCATTTAACACCAGAGATGGACACTTTGAGTATCTGGTCATGCCCTGTGGCCTGTGCAACGCCCCTGCCGTCTTCCAAGACTTTGTTAATGAAATTTTTCGTGATCTCTTATATTCCTGTGTTGTGGTTTATCTGGACGATATTCTGATTTTTTCTGCCAACTTAGAAGAACACCGCCAGCATGTCCGCATGGTTCTTCAGAGACTTCGAGACAATCAACTTTATGCCAAAATGGAGAAATGTCTTTTTGAATGTCAATCTCTTCCTTTCCTAGGATACTTGGTCTCTGGCCAGGGACTACAAATGGACCCAGATAAACTCTCTGCCGTCTTAGATTGGCCACGCCCCTCCGGACTCCGTGCTATCCAACGTTTTTTGGGGTTTGCCAATTATTACAGACAATTTATTCCACACTTTTCCACTATTGTGGCTCCTATCGTGGCTTTAACCAAGAAAAATGCCAATCCCAAGTCCTGGTCTCCACAAGCGGAAGACGCATTTAAACATCTCAAGTCTGCCTTTTCTTCTGCTCCCGTGCTCTCCAGACCTGTCCCATCTAAACCCTTCCTATTGGAGGTAGATGCCTCCTCAGTGGGAGCTGGAGCTGTCCTTATACAAAGAAATTCTTCCGGGCATGCTGTTACTTGTGGGTTTTTTTCTAGGACCTTCTCTCCAGCGGAGAGAAATTACTCCATCGGGGATCGAGAACTACTGGCCATTAAATTGGCGCTTGAGGAATGGAGGCATCTGCTGGAGGGATCAAAATTTCCAGTTATCATATACACTGATCACAAGAATCTCTCCTATCTCCAGTCTGCCCAACGACTGAACCCTCGCCAGGCCAGGTGGTCGTTGTTCTTTGCCCGTTTTAACTTTGAAATTCATTTTCGCCCTGCTGACAAGAACATTAGGGCCGATGCCCTCTCTCGTTCTTCTGATGCCTCTGAAGTAGAGGTCTCTCCGCAACACATCATTCCTCCGGACTGTCTGATCTCCACTTCTCCAGCCTCCATCACGCAAACTCATCCAGGGAGAACCTTCGTTTCTCCACGCCAGCGTCTCGGGATTCTCAAATGGGGACACTCCTCCCATCTCGCAGGCCATGCGGGCATCAAAAAATCCTTGCAACTCATCTCTCGTTTTTATTGGTGGCCGACTCTGGAGACGGATGTTGTTGATTTTGTGCGGGCCTGTACTGTCTGTGCCCGGGATAAGACTCCTCGCCAGAAGCCTGCTGGCCTCCTTCATCCTCTGTCCGTTCCCGAACAGCCTTGGTCACAGATTGGTATGGACTTTATTACAGACTTGCCCTCATCCCGTGGCAACACAGTTGTTTGGGTGGTCGTTGATCGATTTTCCAAGATGGCACATTTTATTCCTTTTCCTGGTCTTCCTTCAGCGCCTCAGTTGGCAAAGCAATTTTTTGTACAAATTTTTCGCCTTCACGGTTTGCCCACGCATATCGTCTCGGATAGAGGCGTCCAATTCGTGTCTAAATTCTGGAGGGCCCTCTGTAAACAGCTCAAGATTAAATTAAACTTCTCTTCTTCTTATCATCCCCAATCCAATGGGCAAGTAGAAAGAATTAATCAGGTCCTGGGTGACTATTTACGGCATTTTGTTTCCTCCCGCCAGGATGACTGGGCAGATCTTCTACCATGGGCCGAATTCTCATACAACTTCAAAGTCTCCGAATCTTCTGCCAAGTCCCCATTTTTCGTGGTGTACGGCCGTCACCCCCTTCCCCCCCTCCCTACTCCCTTGCCCTCTGGTTTGCCCGCTGTGGATGAAGTGACTCGTGATCTTTCCACCATATGGAAAGAGACCCAAAATTCTCTTTTACAGGCGTCATCCCGGATGAAAAGATTCGCCGATAAGAAAAGAAGAACTCCCCCCATTTTTGCTCCCGGAGACAAGGTATGGCTCTCTGCTAAATATGTCCGCTTTCGTGTCCCCAGTTACAAACTGGGACCACGCTATCTTGGTCCTTTCAAAGTCTTGTGCCAGATCAACCCTGTCTCTTACAAACTCCTTCTTCCTCCTTCTCTCCGTATTCCCAATGCCTTCCATGTCTCTCTCCTTAAACCACTCATCATTAACCGCTTCTCTCCCAAATTTGTTTCTCCCACTCCTGTATCCGGTTCTTCTGACGTCTTCTCCGTAAAGGAGATTCTGGCCTCCAAGACTGTCAGAGGAAAAAAATTTTTTTTGGTGGATTGGGAAGGCTGTGGTCCTGAAGAGAGATCCTGGGAACCTGAGGACAACATCCTAGACAAAAGTCTTATTCTCAGGTTCTCAGGCTCCAAGAAGAGGGGGAGACCCAAGGGGGGGGGGGGGGGGTACTGTTACGCCGAGCTCTCCGGGTCCCCGCTCCTCCCCGGAGCGCTCGCAACTTCCTCGCATTTGCAGCGCCCCGGTCAGACCTGCTGACCGGGTGCGCTGCAATGTCTCTCTCAGCCGGGATGCGATTCGCGATGCAGGAGGCGCCTGCTCGCGATGCGCATCCCGGCTCCCGTACCTGACTCGCTCCCCGTCGGTCTTGTCCCGGCGCGCGCGGCCCCGCTCCTTAGGGCGCGCACGCGCCGGGTCTCTGCAATTTAAAGGGCCACTGCGCCACTGCGCCACTGATTGGCGCAGCAGGCTTGATAAGTGTGTTCACCTGTGCACTCCCTATTTATACATCACTTCCCCTGCACTCCCTTGCCGGATCTTGTTGCCATTGTGCCAGTGAAAGCGTTCCCTTGTGTGTTCCTAGCCTGTGTTCCAGACCTCCTGCCATTGCCCCTGACTACGATCCTTGCTGCCTGCCCTGACCTTCTGCTACGTCCGACCTTGCTCTTGTCTACTCCCTTGTACCGGGCCTATCTTCAGCAGTCAGAGAGGTTGAGCCGTTGCTGGTGGATACGACCTGGTTGCTACCGCCGCTGCAAGACCATCCCGCTTTGCGGCGGGCTCTGGTGAATACCAGTAGCAACTTAGAACCGGTCCACCAACACGGTCCACGCCAATCCCTCTCTGGCACAGAGGATCCACCTCCAGCCAACCGAATCGTGACATAGGTCTTGTTTCTCCACAGAGATCTGGATCCATCTGACCAGGTCATGTTTCTCCATAGAGATCTGGATCCATCTGACCAGGACATGTTTCTCCACAGAGATCTGGATCCATCTGACCAGGCCATGTTTCTCTATATAGATCTGGATCCATCTGACCAGGCCATGTTTCTCTATAGAGATCTGGATCCATCTGACCAGGCCATGTTTCTCCACAGAGATCTGGATCCATCTGACCAGGCCATGTTTCTCCATAGAGATCTGGATCCATCTGACCAGGTCATGTTTCTCTACAGGGATCTGGCTCCATCTGACCAGGCCATGTTTCTCTACAGATTATCTGGATCCATCTGACCGGGCCATGTTTCTCCATAGAGATCTGGCTCCATCTGAGTGGGCCAGGTTTCTCCAGAGATATGAATGCATCTGACCAGACCATGTTTCTTTACAGAGATCTGGATCCATCTGACCAGGCAGTTTCCTGACTGCCCTCTGCCTTGTCCTCCTGTGATTCCTTTCAGAGACACAGGATCTCCTTTCGCTGGATGTTTTTTTCACTCACACCATTCTCTGTATACTATGGGCCTGGCTCCACCTAAAGCGCCCTCTTGATGGGGGCGCCGCTCTCCAGGTCCTAACTTCCACTCAGCGAGCCAGTTTCCGGACTCCACCAGCCGCTCACGCCAACCCTGTTCCTCCAAGCAGACAGTTGTGATCATCTGCCCCCAAACCCCGTACTGTTACATGCTGCATAGTTCTTGATGCAGCCTGCTAGAGGAGTGTAGTGCTTCTCTGAGGCAGACAGGCATGATCACTAAGGTCAGGTCCTACATCCTGATAGCGCACGCTACAGTCCTCAGTGATGTCGCTCCTGAACAATCTGTCTGCCTCGGAGGACGGCTCCATCCTGTTAAGTCAAGCGGCACTACCTGCACGCAGCCCTTCCTGCATGCAGAGCATCTGTATGACTGCACGCACAGGGACTGTAACATGAGGGCAATGTAAAAGGGGCATGGGGGCAATGTGAGAGTGGCATGGGGCACGGTGAGTCGTACCTGGGGCAATATGAGATTGGAATGGGGCAATGTGACGGGGCTTTTGGGCAATGAGAGTGTGACATGGAGACAATGTAAGAGGAAAATGGGGGCAATCTGAGAGTGACATGGTGGTAATGTGAGAGTTGCATGGTGGCAATGTGTGAGGAGCATGAGGGCAATGTAAGGGGGCATGGGGCAATGAGAGAGTGGCATTAGGTCAATATGAGGGGGCCTGCTATCTAGGGGAACTAAGTGGGAACTATTACTGTGTGGAGGTAAGAATTATTCTGGAATGAGAAGTCTAAAATGTTTGTCTGGCAAATTTAATGAAGAGGAGTCGTGGTTTGAGAATTCTTTATGATGCCTTGGGCAAAAAGAAAAGGATAAGGGACTGACTCCGATAAGAGAAGACGTCACCTGTCAGTCCCTACATGTAACCACTTATATGGTCTTCTTCTGTATTGTCACTGTATGTTGGAAAATTGATCTTCGTGTAGTAAATTTTATTCAGTAACAGTATAGTGAAAAAAAAGGTGTTGCCAAGGGGGCAGCAAAATGGGGTTTTGCCTAGGGTAGCAAAAGTCCTTGCACCACCCCTGTGTATACTTTCCACACTGCTACATGTGAAAACCACACAAGGTTGGCCGTGACATCCAGAGCCAGGCTAGTTTAGCCTGGCTCACACCACTAGGCCTCACACCAAGTTGCTGAGATCATGGATTTTCCCATCTAATGTGGATTCATACTGAGACTGATCCACATATAATTGATCACTGCATATTATGCTGCACTCCACAGGTGTAATGCATACCCAGAGGTACTTCACACAGTTATGTATGTACAGTTAAATTAAGTGACTTACAACTGACGTCTCCTTTGATTAGCATTGTCCTCTTTCCTTTTCTTCTCTATTTGGCTCATACCGCCACGACAACTTCTTCCATCCAAAACTTCATCTGCAAAACAAACATGTTAGACTCCACATTTTCCAGTGCCCTCCCCACCTCTACACAATCTCCTAATCTATAGGCCCGAATTGTAATTTCATGTCTAATCCCCTCATTTTAAATAGCCATTTTGCACATTGGCTATGGGGGATGGCTATATGAAAGGAGGGAAATGGCTATATGAGAAGAACAATGCTATTGTTACGCCTAGCGCTCCGGGCCCCCGCTCCTCCCCGGAGCGCTCACGGCGTCTTTCTCCCTGCAGCTCCCCGGTCAGTCCCGCTGACCGGGAGCGCTGCTCTGTCATGGCCGTTGGGGATGCGATTCGCACAGCGGGACGCGCCCGCTCGCGAATCGCATCCCAGGTCACTTACCCATTCCCGTCCCCTGCTGTCATGTGCTGGCGCGCGCGGCTCCGCTCTCTAGGGCGCGCGCGCGCCAGCTCCCTGAGACTTAAAGGGCCAGTGCACCAATGATTGGTGCCTGGTCCAATTAGCTTAATTGGCTCCCACCTGCTCCCTGTGCACTTCCCTATATCACCTCACTTCCCTTGCACTTCCTTGCCGGATCTTGTTGCCCTTGTGCCTAGTGAAAGCGTTTTGTGTGTTTAAAGCCTGTGTACCAGAACTTCTGCTATCTCCCCTGACTACGAACCTTGCCGCCTGCCCCCGACCTTCTGCTACGTCCGACTTTGCTTCTGCCTACTCCCTTGTACCTCGCCTATCTTCAGCAGTCAGAGAGGTGAGCCGTTGCTAGTGGATACGACCTGGTCACTACCGCCGCAGCAAGACCATCCCGCTTTGCGGCGGGCTCTGGTGAAAACCTGTAGTGGCTTAGAACCGGTCCACTAGCGCGGTCCTCGCCATCCCTCTCTGACACAGAGGATCCACTACCTGCCAGCCGGCATCGTGACAGTAGATCCGGCCATGGATCCCGCTGAAGTTCCTCTGCCAGTTGTCGCTGACCTCCCTACGCTGGTCGCCCAGCAAGCTCGTCAGATCGCCCAACAAGATCACCAGCTGTCGTACTTGACCACCATGACACAGCAACTCCAGTCACAACTACAGCAAGTACAGTCACAGCTACAGCAGCAACAACCATCTCCTCCGCCAGCTCCTGCACCCCTTCCGCAGCGAGTGGCCACTCCTAGCCTCCGCCTGTCCTTGCCGGACAAATTTAATGGGGACTCTAAGTTTTGCCGTGGCTTTCTTTCGCAATGTTCCCTGCACTTGGAGATGATGTCGGACCAGTTTCCTACTGAAAGGTCTAAGGTGGCTTTCGTAGTCAGCCTTCTGTCTGGAAAAGCCCTGTCATGGGCCACACCGCTCTGGGACCGCAATGACCCCGTCACTGCCTCTGTACACTCCTTCTTCTCGGAAATTCGAAGTGTCTTTGAGGAACCTGCCCGAGCCTCTTCTGCTGAGACTGCCCTGCTGAACCTGGTCCAGGGTAATTCCTCCGTTGGCGAGTACGCCATACAATTCCGTACTCTTGCTTCTGAACTATCCTGGAATAATGAGGCTCTCTGCGCGACCTTTAAAAAAGGCCTATCCAGCAACATTAAAGATGTTCTGGCCGCACGAGAGACTCCTGCTAACCTGCATGAACTCATTCATCTAGCCACTCGCATTGACATGCGTTTTTCTGAGAGGCATCAAGAGCTCCGCCAGGAAAAAGACTTAGATCTCTGGACACCTCTCCCACAGTCTCCACTGCAATCTGCGCCTAGGCCTCCCGCCGAGGAGGCCATGCAAGTGGATCGGTCTCGCCTGACCCTGGAAGAGAGGAATCGCCGTAAGGAAGAGAATCTTTGTCTGTACTGTGCCAGTACTGAACATTTTTTGGTGGATTGCCCAATCCGTCCTCCACGTCTGGGAAACGCACGCTCGCACCCAGCTCTCGTGGGTGTGGCGTCTCTTGATGCTAAGTCGGCTTCTCCACGTCTCACGGTGCCTGTTCGGATTTCTACTTCAGCCAGCTCTCCCCTCTCAGCCGTGGCCTGCCTGGACTCTGGAGCTTCTGGGAATTTTATTCGGGAGTCCTTAGTGAATAAATTCCGCATTCCGGTGACCCATCTTGTCAAGCCACTCCACATTTCCGCGGTCAACGGAGCCAGATTGGATTGCACCGTGCGTTACCGCACGGAGCCCCTCCTAATGTGCATCGGACCTCATCACGAGGAAATTGTATTTTTTGTCCTTCCTAATTGCACTTCTGAAGTTCTCCTTGGACTACCCTGGCTTCAACACCATTCCCCAACCCTGGATTGGTCCACTGGGGAGATCAAGAGTTGGGGTCCCTCTTGTTCCAAGGACTGCCTTCAACCGGTTCCCAGTACTCCCTGCCGTGACCCTGTGGTTCCTCCTGTATCCGGTCCCCCTAAGGTCATTAAGGACTCTGCCTGCCACAGGAAATGCCTCTCCCCCCCTCCCAGTCCCATCAGGCAAGCCTCTGTGTCCCCTCATGGCCCTCGTCCTGGTGTCACACTGCCCCGTGCCAGGTCTCGCCCTCTGCCCTCTCTCCCCATTCCTACTCCTGCTGTTCTGCCTGCCGTTGAGGAATCCCTCCATCCTTTCCCGGTGTCCTCATCCCAGGGGAGGCAGTTACCGGACAAAGAGAAGGGGAGACCTAAGGGGGGGGGGGTACTGTTACGCCTAGCGCTCCGGGCCCCCGCTCCTCCCCGGAGCGCTCACGGCGTCTTTCTCCCTGCAGCTCCCCGGTCAGTCCCGCTGACCGGGAGCGCTGCTCTGTCATGGCCGTTGGGGATGCGATTCGCACAGCGGGACGCGCCCGCTCGCGAATCGCATCCCAGGTCACTTACCCGTTCCCGTCCCCTGCTGTCATGTGCTGGCGCGCGCGGCTCCGCTCTCTAGGGCGCGCGCGCGCCAGCTCCCTGAGACTTAAAGGGCCAGTGCACCAATGATTGGTGCCTGGTCCAATTAGCTTAATTGGCTCCCACCTGCTCCCTGTGCACTTCCCTATATCACCTCACTTCCCTTGCACTTCCTTGCCGGATCTTGTTGCCCTTGTGCCTAGTGAAAGCGTTTTGTGTGTTTAAAGCCTGTGTACCAGAACTTCTGCTATCTCCCCTGACTACGAACCTTGCCGCCTGCCCCCGACCTTCTGCTACGTCCGACTTTGCTTCTGCCTACTCCCTTGTACCTCGCCTATCTTCAGCAGTCAGAGAGGTGAGCCGTTGCTAGTGGATACGACCTGGTCACTACCGCCGCAGCAAGACCATCCCGCTTTGCGGCGGGCTCTGGTGAAAACCTGTAGTGGCTTAGAACCGGTCCACTAGCGCGGTCCTCGCCATCCCTCTCTGACACAGAGGATCCACTACCTGCCAGCCGGCATCGTGACAGCTATATGAGGGGAACAGCTCTATATGATGGGTGAGGTGCTGTTTGTTGTATGTTTTTGTAATCCTAGATAAGCCATTTATCTCACAGCGGCTTCTGATTGGCTGCTCTGTAAGCTTAGAGGGTGGTCGGAGCAGGAATCCCAGGTAGTTAGCCAGGTAGATAGGTAGGTTGCTATGTAGGTAGATTGGTAGCCAGGTAGGTAGCTAAGTGGTTAGGTAGCTAAGTAGACATGTAGCTGCTTTTACACAGGATGAATAAAATCCACTTTTGATTTATCTGAGACCAGATTGCTGCTGACTTCTTTCATTTAGTTAAGTAGGTAGGTAGCTATGTAGGTAGGTAGGTACCAGGTAGTTATATAGGTAGCTAGCTGGGTAGGCTGCAATATTAACCCCTACAGGACCCATGACGTAACGGTACGTCCCGACACCCTGGGTCTTAAGGACCAGGGACGTACATTTACGTCATGGGCAGTTTTAGTCCCCGCCGTGCGCCGGGCGGGGATCGGACCGGGATGCCTGCTGAAATCATTCAGCAGGCATCCCGTGCAAATGCCCAGGGGGGTCATCAGACCCCCCCATGTCGGCGATCGCGGCAAATCGCAAGTGAATTCACACTTGCGATTTGCGCGATTCCGGGTCATTACGGGTCTATAGTGACCCGGTGACCCGGAATGTAAGGGGGATCGCGGGTGTCTAAGACACCCACGATCCCCCTGAAGCGATAGGAGTGAGGTGGCACGGGTGCCACCCCTCCTATCCCTGCTATTGGTGGTCTAGACGCGACCACCAATAGCAGATCGGGGGCGGGGGGTTTACTTTCGTTTTCCCCGTCCTGCCCTCCCACAATAGGCGGGGCAGGACGGGGAAATGACGGGGACCGGCGCCGAAGATCCACTTACCGATCCGGGCGGGCGTCGGAGGCTGCAGGCGACGGAGATCGGCGGGCGGCGATGACGTGCGGCTGGATCCGACGGAAGCCGGTGAGTTGCCTAGCAACATCTGGAGGGTACAGTTTGAGACCATTATACAGTGGTCTCTAACTGTAGCCCTCCAGATGTTGCAAAACTACAACTCCCAGCATGCCCAGACAGCTGTTTGGGCATGCTGGAATATGTAGTTTTGCAACAGCTGGAGGGCTACAGTTTGAGACCACTATATAGTGGTCCCTAAACTGTAGCCCTCCAGATCTTGCAAAACTACAACTCCTAGCATGCTCAAACAACTGTTTGCTGTCAGGGCATGCTGGGAATTGTAGTTTTGCAACAGCTGGAGGACCACAGTTTGGAGATCACTTTGCAGTGTTCTCTAAAACTGTAGCCCTCCAGATGCAAAACTGCAAATCCCAGCATGCCCTGACAGCAATCAGCTGTCTCGGCATGCTGGGAGTTGTAGTTGCGTACCTCCAGCTATTGCATGACTACATCTCCCAGCATGCCCTTCGGCGATCAGTACATGCTGGGAGTTGTAGTTTTGCAACAGCTGGAGTCACACTGGTTAGAAAATACTGAGTTAGGTAACAGAACCTAACTGAAGGTTTTCCAACCAGTGTGCCTCCAGCTGTTGCAAAAGTACAACTCCCAGCATGCACGGTCTGTCAGTACATGCTGGGAGTTGTAGTTTTGAAACAGCTGGAGGTTTGCCCCCCCATGTGAACGTACAGGGTACATTCACACGGGCAGGCTTACAGTAAGTTTCCTGCTTCAAGTTTGGGCTGCGGCAAATTTTTCGCCATAGCTCAAACTTCTAGCGAGAAACTTACCGTAACCCACCAGTGCGAATGTACCCTAAAAACACTACACTACCACATAATAAAGGGTAAAACACTACATATACACCCCCTTACACTGTCCCCCCAATAAAAATGAAAAACGTATTGTATGGCAGTGTTTCCAAAACGGAGCCTCCAGCTGTTGCAAAACAACAACTCCCAGCATTTCCAGACAGCCACTGACTGTCCAGGCATGCTGGGAATTTAGCAACAGCTGGAGGCACCCTGTTTGGGAATCAGTGGCATAGAATACCCCTATGTCCACCCCTGTGCAATCCCTAATTTAGTCCTCAAATGCGCATGGCGCTCTCTCACTTCGGAGCCCTGTCGTATTTCAAGGCAACAGTTTAGGGCCACATATGGGGTATCGCCGTACTCGGGAGAAATTGCACTACTAATTTTGGGGGGCTTTTTCTCCTTTTACCCCTTAGGAAAAGGAAAAGTTGGGGCTACACCAGCTTGTTAGTGTAAAAAAAAAAAAAAAATTACACTAACATGCCGGTGTTGCCCTTTACTTTTTATTTTCACAAGCGTTAAAAGGAAAAAAAGACCCCCAAAATTTGTAACGCAATTTCTCCTGAGTATAGAAATACCCCATATGTGGGTGTAAAATGCTCTGTGGGCGCATAACAAGGCTCAGGAGTGAGAGTGCACCATGTACATTTGAGGTCTAAATTGGTGATTTGCACAGGGGTGGCTGATTTTACAGCGGTTCTGACATAAACCCCCCCCAAAAAATACCCACATGTGACCTCATTTTGCAAACTACACCCCTCACGGAATGTAATAAGGGGTACAGTGAGCATTTACGCCCCACAGGTGTCTGACAGATTTTTGGAACAGTGGTCTGTGAAAATGAAAAATTTTATTTTTCATTTGCACAGCCCACTGTTCCAAAGATCTGTCAAACGCCAGTGGGGTGTAAATACTCACTGCACCCCTTATTAATTTCTGTGAGGGGTGTAGTTTCCAAAATAGGGTCACATGTGGGGGGTTCCACTGTTCTGGCACCACGGGGGGCTTTGTAAACGCACATGGCCCCTGACTTCCATTACAAAACATTTTTTTCCCAAAAGCTCAATGGCGCTCCTTCTCTTCTGAGCATTGTAGTGCGCCAGCAGAGCACTTGACGTCCACACATGGGGTATTTCCATACTCAGAAGAGATGGGGTTACAAATTTTGGGGGGTCTTTTCTGCTATTAACCCTTACAAAAATGTGAAATTTGGGGGGAAACACACATTTTTGTGAAATTATTATTATTTTTTTTTACATATGCAAAAGTCGTGAAACCCCTGTGGGGTATTAAGGCTCGCTTTATTCCTTGTTACGTTCCTCAAGGGGTCTAGTTTCCAAAATGGTATGCCATGTGTTTTTTTTTTGCTGTTCTGGCACCATAGGGGTTTCCTAAATGCGACATGCCCCCCGAGCAAAATTTGCTCTCAAAAAGCCAAATATGACTCCTTCTCTTCTGAGCATTGTAGTTCACCCGTAGTGCACTTCAGGTCAACTTATGGGGTACCTCCATACTCAGAAGAGATGGGGTTACAAATTTTGGGGGGTCTTTTCTGCTATTAACCCTTGCAAAAATGTGAAATTTGGGGGGAAACACACATTTTAGTGAAAAAAAAATATTTTTTTTTTACATATGCAAAAGTCGTGAAACACCTTTGGGGTATTAAGGCTCACTTAATTCCTTGTTACGTTCCTCAAGGGGTCTAGTTTCCAAAATGGTATGCCATGTGTTTTTTTTTTGCTGTTCTGGCACCATAGGGGCTTCCTAAATGCAACATGCCCCCCAAAAACCATTTCAGAAAAACGTACTCTCCAAAATCCCCTTGTCGCTCCTTCGCTTCTGAGCCCTCTACTGCGCCCGCCGAACAATTTACATAGACATATGAGGTATGTGCTTACTCGAGAGAAATTGGGCTACAAATACAAGTATACATTTTCTCCTTTTACCCCTTGTAAAAATAAAAACATTGGGTCTACAAGAACATGCGAGTGTAAAAAATGAAGATTGTGAATTTTCTCCTTCACTTTGTTGCTATTCCTGTGAAACACCTAAAGGGTTAAAACGCTGACTGAATGTCATTTTGAATACTTTGGGGGGTGCAGTTTTTATAATGGGGTCATTTGTGGGGTATTTCTAAAAAGAAGACCCTTCAAATCCACTTCAAACCTGAACTGGTCCCTGAAAAATAGTGAGTTTGAAAATTTTGTGAAAAATTGGAAAATTGCTGCTGAACTTTGAACCCCTCTGGTGTCTTCCAAAAGTAAAAACACGTCAATTTTATGATGCAAACATAAAGTAGACATATTGTATATGTGAATCAAAATTTTTTTTATTTGGAATATCCATTTTCCTTACAAGCAGAGAGCTTCAAAGTTTGAAAAATGCAAATTTTTCAAATTTTTCATCAAATTTTGGGATTTTTCACCAAGAAAGGATGCAAGTTACCATAAAATTTTACCGCTATGTTAAAGTAGAATATGTCACGAAAAAACAATCTCGGAATCAGAATGATAACTAAAAGCATTCCGGTGTTATTAATGTTTAAAGTGACAGTGGTCAGATGTGCAAAAAACGCTCTGGTCCTGAGGTGTAAAATGGCCTGGTCCTTAAGGGGTTAAGATGCATCCAATTTAATATTTTAATCTTCAGTGCTCTCCTGTATCCAAATGTTGAAGTTTTTGGGTCTATTCGCACGTACAGTATCCTGCACATATTTGATGCACAGGATTTTATGCTGCAGATTTCATTGTTAACCAGCCTCTGACAAAAGAAACAGGCAACTATTCTGAAATAACCATCACAAATCTGTGTAGTGAGACGCAACCAAACCACACCAAATTATAACACTACCACCAGATATAAATTAATCACATAAATCTTTATTGAAAATAACCGTATATTAAAAAAGTAAATAGACATAAATAGGCACCAAAAATCAGTTCATACAGGAAAACAGAGCGGAGGAAGGCGGAGTAAATCACATAACAAACAATCAATAGCTTAAAGGAGTACTCCGGTGGAAAACTTTTTTTATTTTTTTAAATCAACTGGTGCCAGAAAGTTAAACAGATTTGTAAATTACTTCTATTAAAACTTCTTAATCCTTCCAGTATTTATTATCAGAGGAAATTATTTTCTTTTGGGATTTCTTTTCAGTCACGACCACAGTGCTCTCTGCTGACACCTCTGTCCATTATAGGAACTGTTCAGAGCAGCATATGTTTGCTATGGGGAATTTTTCCTGCTCTGGACAGTTCCTGACATGGTCAGAGGTGTCAGCAGAGAGCACTGTGGTCTTGACAAATGAAATCCAAAAATAAAAGAATTTCCTCTGTAGTATACAGCTGCTAATAAGTACTGGAAGAATTAAGATTGTTTTATAGAAGTAATTTACAAATCTGTTTAACAGGGACTATTGATAGGATTGATATTATTGGGCAAACTAGATGGGCCAAATGGATCTTATCTGCCGACACATTCTATGTTTGTATCAGTTGATTTAAAAAAAAAATTAAAAAAAGTTTTCCACCAGAGTACCCCTTTAATCTAAATTTATATTTATGCAAGTACGTAATAAAGTGCAAAGTGCAGTAAAATAAAGGCAAACTTAGAAAGGAGACAGAGCATAACACAGAAAAGTCCCAGCAAACATGACTCACCACCGTCTGCATAAGCCCCGAAATATGTTTCGCTTAATGAAGCTTCCTCAGAACTAAATGACTGTACATGGCTTCAAATCCTGCAGATCAAATATGCGCAGGATACTGTACGCAGCAATAAAATCAAATATTTTACTGCAATTATGTCCTCAGTAAAAAACAAGGGATTTTTACTTCAATTTTCATAATCACTGAAAAATATATAGTCGCAATACACTCCTTATTCTGCTGATGGCGCCACTGTTTGTATACAAAATTAAAATGTATCCTGCACAAGTACCAAGTTAGAGACTGTATCATACTCTAAGCAAGAGCTGCAATCACTATTTAGTTGCTGGCGTCATTGTGACTTTACAGTGGGGCAAAAACGTATTTGGTCAGCTACCAATTGTGCAAGTTCTCCCACTTAAAAAGATGAGAGAGGCTGTAATTTTCATCATAGGTTATAACCTCAACTATGAGAGACATAATGAGAAAAATAATCCATAAAATCACATTGTCTGATTTTTAATAATTGCTCCCACTGTGGATTTCTTCACACCAAGCTGCTTGCCTATTGCAGATTCAGTCTTCCCAGCCTGGTGCAGGTCTACAATTTTGTTTCTGGTGTCCTTCGACAGCTCTTTGGTCTTGGCCATAGTGGAGTTTGGAGTGTGACTGTTTGAGGTTGTGGTCAGGTGTCTTTTATACTGATAACAAGTTCCAACAGGAACCATTAATACAGGTAACGATGGAGGACAGAGGAGACTCTTACAGAAGAAGTTACAGGTCTGTGAGAGACAGAAATCTTACTTGTTTGTAGGCGACCAAATACTTATTTTCCACCATAATTTGCAAATAAATTCTTTAAAAATCAGACAATGTGATTTTATGGATTTTTCTCATTCTGTCTCTCATAGTTGAGGTTATAACCTATGATGGAAATGCCAGGCCTCTCTCATCTTTTTAAGTGGGAGAACTTGCACACTTGGTGGCTGACTAAATACTTTTTTGCCCCACTGTATGTAACTCAGCTAAGCTTTCATTTGCAGAAAATGTAGCAGATTTGCTGGAAATGCTGGGTATTGACTGCTGGTTGCGGCTTCCCTGAATCTTAAAGGAGTACTCCGCCCCTAGACATCTTATCCCCTATCCAAAGGAAGCCAATGGGGTGCTGCTGGGGACCCCCGGAATCTACCATGGGGCACCCACCTTTTGCGGCTTCCGGAACCACTGGAGGTCCTCAGGCTGAGTCCATCTCGACCACTGGTATGGTAGATCGTGACGTCACAACTCCGCCCCTCCCATAGACTTGCATTGAGGGACGGAGTGTGACGTCACACGGGGGTGGAGTCGTGATGTCACGATCTTCCGTACCAGTGGTCGAGATGGACTCAGTCCGAGGACCTCCAGTGGTCCCGGAAGCCGCTAAAGGTGGGTGCCGCATGGTAAATCCCTGGGGTCCCCAGCAGCGGGACCCTGACGATCTGACATCTTATCCCCTATCCTTTGGATAGGGGATAAGATGTCTAGGGGCAGAATACCCCTTTAAAAGGACACTGTTAAAGCTGATTATTGGTACAAGGGGGTTGTTATTACTAAGATAGGGGGTTATGTATTCACCATTGATCTGGGGTTTATACTTTATCATGTTTTTTTATTGGCTTCCTTGGTAAGTTCAGGTACTACATACAAATCTTTCAGTGTTTCCAGAAAAAAGTGTGGACATTTTTTTTTTTACTTTAATGCTCTCCTGTATCCACATGTTGCAGCTTTACTGTGATTTTTCTAACATTGATGCAAAAATGGGCTATATTTTGCTGTGATTATGCAAATCGTGGTAAAAAAAACAAGGCATTTTATTACTGCGATTTCAGAAAAATAACTGTAAAACTGCAACATATGGATACTCCCTTAGAAATCAGGAGAGCATTAAAGATTAAAATATGAAGTTGGATGCATCTTACTAAGGCAGCCTACAGGGAGCACATGTATGCTGTGGCCAGCACCCCAGTGCAGGGAGACGTGTGGAGGCCCTGAAAGCAAGAATAAGAAATGAACATCTCCGCTGTTTGACATTGGCCACCTGATTGAAGCCCTCCCTTCTGTCCCTACACTCCCTCACCCAGGATGCCTCCTTTCTTCTCCCTTCACCGCACACAACAGAGGACCATTAATTCCAGGCCCTGAAGGACTAGATGTAGCAGGGCCTAGACTATGGGCTGGCCGCCTGCCTAATTGTAGGTACGCCACTGTGCATACCTCCCAAGTTTTTTAGACGGCCAAACAGGGACACTTATTATTTTTTGCATGAAAGTTCCATTTTGCATGCATTTATATACAGCTGGATGCTTTTTGATTTTAATATTATCACACAACTTATCTGAATATAACAATTTATTACGATCCAAATTTCACCAGATGATGAAATAATATGCAAGTAGAGTCCAATATACAGTTAGGAGCCAGAAAGATTTTTGGAGTAATCTCAACATTTTATTTTATTTCTTTTTAATTTCTTACAAATTTACAAATTATTATTTCAGCAAGCAAAAAGAAAAAAGCCTTAATCCATATTTTCGAGCTACATAGTTACAATTTCTACCATATAATATCAGGCTCTGAATTACCCAAAGGGATCGGTGGGGGTGAAGGGAGAAAAAACCCAAAAAGGGGGGGGGGGGGAGGGTTAAGGGGAGGAATACCCTCCATCTCTCTCCATTACCATTATCCACCATTCTCTCAACAATTTATTGATGCAAATCTATTTCCTAGGTCAAAAAGAGGGACATTTAAAGAGTAAAGAGAGACAAAAGTAGGGACTGTTCCTCCAAAAGAGGGACCCTTGGCTAATGCACATATGCTTAAAGCTGGTGTCTCTAATGAAGTGACCTGTCAGTGTACTGTGAGTAATGTAATTTTCTGGGTGTTGTAATAAAGTTGTTTTGCAGTAAATGGAATAACTATAGAGGAATTTGTCTACAGCTCATGAGCAAGTCTGAGTTCCTGCCGTCCCTTAAGCAATTCCAGAAGAACTCTATTAATGAGGAGATGGTGGAATTACTGCAGCCTTATTTTCAGATGCAAGATTACACAATGGAAAATGCAGGGAAGGTCTGTGGAAATGTTGCTGGTCTCCTGTCATGGACTCAGGCGATGGCAAAATTTTATGAAGTCAACAAGGAAGTCCTGCCACTAAAGGTAAGATATTTTTGTACAATTTTAATCAGGAAACCCCCTTTAAAATTGTATGTTAGACAGGGCTCTTACAGCATTATTGCCATATAGTATAGGCTGGGTTCACACCGCGTTTGGTGCAACAGCCAGATCGGACAGGGAAATTTCAAAACTGCCTCCGACCATGCCCCATTAATTTTTAATGAGGTGACCATTAATGAAGCGGTCAATCTGTTTTACAGTAAATTTTTAGAACCAGTCCACAATTTGCTGAGTAAGTTCTCTTCTGAGTTTCATTATTAAGAAGAAAATATATATATATTTTTTTCTAGGCAAACCTGATCAAGCAGGATCACCATCTACAAGCCACTAACTGTGAATTGTCAGGGGTGCAGCTGCAACTGGATAAAAAAGAAGAAGAGCTTTATATTGCACAGGCCAAATATGATGGAGCCATGTTAGAAAAAATGGTGAGCACATATACAGTAACTATTATGTTCAGATCAAACATGTTACAATAATTAACTATACAACTGGGAAACCTGATCACTGGTTATGCTTACTATATGTGTTTGGTACTTAAAGAAGTTGTCCTTAAAAAGAAGCAACCTGATTATGGTGTCAAAATGTATAGTAAAGCAACTTAAAAATAATATAGTATTATTATTCAGTGAACAGATGATTTATTTCTGCTATGAGTTTTTTTTCCTGTAAGCTGTGACATCATGTCACAGAGAGCAGCAGCTCGATCCCTCCTGCCCTCCTGTCACCATGGGACAAGACAATTGATGTCAAGGGGTGAGCTGGTATTATTGCTCAAAAGAGATATGACTCATTAGATAAGGCAGCAGGAAACCCTTTCTGATGAAAACTATCGCTTCCTGCTGCCTTATCTAATGAGTCATAAATCTAATAAGCAGTAATACCAGTTCCCCCCTTCACGTCAATTATCTTGTTTTATGATGACAGGAGGAGAGGAGGGATCAACATGATGTCACAGCTTACAGGAAGAAACCCAAAGCTCAAATGAATGATTTGTTCACTTTAGATGTGTTGGCCATAGTCACACTTCACTTTGGGTGATAACACTATATTAGTAAGTTGATTTTATACATTTTGGCACATAAACAGATTGTATCATTTGCTAAACAACACTTTTAAAGCTTACCAGTGATTTTAAAAGATTTGTATAATCCTGCCTGGATTTTTTACAATAACCCTACAGAGCGGTGACAATGGGATTTTGGGTCTCTCTCTGCTGTTATTAAGCCCCTGAGAGCCCCCTCCGTGGTGCACGGCTATTTCTTATTCTCTTTATTTCAGGGGACGGAACCAGAGCTGGGCTGTTTGCCAGTATTAAAAACACATGCATTTCCTCTCTTCCTTTTTCTGCTCTCCCATGTCATAGTGCTGGAGAAAGTGCACTAGACTGAACAAACTGCACTGTTCTGATGTGCACTATAAATGCAATGTGTAGGGAGAAGTGTTTACTGATGCATGGGGTTTGCAAGATGCTATGTAAGCAGGAATAAAAGAAACAGCACAGCAAGGAAGGGGTTACACCGAACTGCTGCTGAAATAAGAGAGAAGACTTAATTTATCTTTCAAGGAGAGTGCACATAGATTGCAGATATACCGCCCAGGGTCATTCTTCCCTCTCTTCTGCACATAGCAGTAGCTTAGTCCCCCTTCTACATCCTGTGTTTTCACTTTGTGTCTCTTTCACTAGAGATGAACTGAGCCTAATAACAGGCAGTAGACAGCAGTTTGCAGTGATGTGAGACACCTATTGGCCAAGACTTTATTTCTGCAATAAGGAGTCATTTTTGAAAAGTAATTTGTGCAAATATTATAGATCACTTATAGGACACTTATAGGACACTTTCAACAAGGAAACATTATTTTATATATGCCAATAAATACCTTAAGTAAAAATCGCCCTTCATCATTCTCAGATCCCTTGATATGCAGTACATTACCTGCTCCTGGTTCTAGGTCTATCTCATGTGGACATGTCCTTCTCAGGCTGTCCTTCATGCTGTTATGTGTCAGGACATACATTCCTGCACTGACTTCTCCTTCTGCACAGTGTGAATTCCATCCCTAATAATTTTGGGTGTTCCCGGTATGTGGTTAGTACCTACCAATAGTTTCCAAGGAAGGAAAATCGGGGAAAGGGTCATGGGGGCACAAGGCTCATTGATGTGTGGGGGTTAAAGGCTAGCCTGTCTGGTTTGATCCCACAGAGAGGTTGCTGTAGAGCAAACTGCTGAAAATATCCTGCTGGCTATGATAGAAAGGAGTCAAATAACAGATCATGTATGGGGCCATGTGACCCCTGTCCACCCCTGAAAGCGTCTGCAATGGGCATCAGAACTAGAACATGAAGCAATGAATGAAGGTTCCTGGTTTGATGGATGGTTTCCCATCCTGTGGACAACTGTGTGTGTGTGCATCACTTACCTGGGGAAAAGATGGCACCAGGATGCACTATGGGAACAAGACAAGCTTTCAGGGCAGTGTGATGGGCAATGTTCTGCTGGAGACCTTGTGTCCTGGCCATATGTGGTTGTTACTATGATACATACCACCAACCTAACCATTATACAAACCAAGTCATCCCCTTCATGGCAGTAAGACCCCTAGATGGCAGGGGCCTCTTTTAGCAGGATAATGCCCCTGGCAGGAATGGGAAACATGACAAAGAGATCAAGGTAGTAACTCGGCCCCCAGATTACTGGAGAAACAAGTTCCATCCAAAGAGGATCCACTGTATACAGATACTACAAGACACATCACAGGGCTATGGAGGTCGTACCTAAAACCTTGCAGAATCCAATCTATACAGATACTTCAGGACACTTAACAGCTTTTTGGGTCTGGGCCTCAATGGGTCTGAACACAAGGGGTACCACACAAAGGTATGAAAGTCAATGTGAACGATGCCATAGTGTGTGATGATTCTGAGGAGGTGGAATCACTGTGGGTAGAATTACAAAAGGAGGGAAATACTGAAAAAATAATATTTGGTGTAATTTACAGACCCCCTAATATCACTGAAGAGATAGAAGGTCGGCTGTATAAACAAATAGAGAGGGCCGCCCGGGCAGGTACAGTGGTAATAATGGGAGATTTTAACTATCCAGATATAGATTGGGGCCGGGGGTTGGCTAAAACTACAAAGGGGAGAAAATTCCTAAATTTATTGCAGGATAATTTTATGGGACAGTTTGTGGAGGACCCAACAAGAAGTGATGCCTTGTTGGATCTGATCATTTCCAACAACGCAGAGCTGGTTGGTAATGTAACTGTGCGGGAAAACCTTGGTAATAGCGACCACAATATAGTTACTTTTGACTTAAAATGTAGAAAACAAAGACAGACGGGGAAAGCAAAAACATATAACTTTAAAAAGGCAAATTTCCCTGGGCTGAGGGCTGCACTACAGGACATAGACTGGGGGGAGGTGTTCTCAAATACTGATACAGAAGGTAAATGGGACATCTTTAAATCAACTCTAAATAACTATACAGCTAAATATATACCAAAGGGGAACAAATATAAACGATTAAAACTAAATCCTACATGGCTGACACATGATGTTAAAAGAGCAATAAACAACAAAAAAATAGCCTTCAAAAAATACAAATCTGATGGGTCAGCTATAACATTTAAACAGTACAAGGAGCTTAATAAAATCTGTAAAAATGTAATAAAAACAGCAAAAATTCAAAATGAGAGACAGGTGGCCGAAGAAAGCAAAACTAATCCTAAATATTTTTTTAGATATATAAATACAAAAAAACCAAGGACAGAGCATGTAGGACCCCTTAATAATGATAATGGGGAGGTTGTCACGGGCGATCAAGAGAAGGCGGAGCTACTGAATGGGTTCTTTAGTTCTGTATATACTATGGAAGAAGGAGCTGACATTGGTCAGGTCAGTGCTGGTAACACATCATATAATGTATTGAACTGGCTTAATGTAGAGATGGTACAAGGTAAGTTAAGTAAAGTAAATGTAAGCAAATCTCCAGGGCCGGATGGACTACACCCAAGAGTTCTTAGAGAGGTAAGTTCAGTAATATCTGTACCCTTGTTCATGATATTTAGAGATTCTCTGGTGTCTGGTATTGTGCCAAGGGACTGGCGCAAGGCTAATGTGGTACCAATCTTCAAGAAGGGCTCTAGGTCTTCGCCAGGCAATTATAGACCGGTAAGTCTAACGTGCATTGTGGGTAAATTGTTTGAAGGACTTATAAGGGATTACATACAGGAATACATAGGGGATAATAGTATTATAAGTGATAGCCAGCATGGGTTTACTAAGGATAGAAGTTGTCAAACCAATCTAATTTGCTTTTATGAAGAGGTGAGTAGAAGCCTTGACAGAGGAATGGCTGTGGATATAGTGTTTCTGGATTTTGCCAAAGCATTTGATACTGTCCCTCACAGACATCTGACAGGTAAGTTAAGGTCCTTGGGCTTGGAAACTTTAGTTTGTAACTGGATTGAACACTGGCTCATAGATCGTACCCAGAGAGTGGTGGTAAATGATTCGTACTCTGATTGGTCCCCGGTTATTAGTGGTGTACCCCAAGGTTCAGTACTGGGCCCGCTGCTGTTTAATTTATTTATCAATGATATAGAGGATGGTATTAACAGCTCTGTTTCTATCTTTGCAGATGACACCAAGCTTTGTAGCACAGTACAGTCTATAGAGGATGTGCATAAGTTACAAGATGACTTGGATAGACTAAGTGTCTGGGCATCCACTTGGCAAATGAGGTTCAATGTGGATAAATGTAAAGTTATGCATCTGGGTACTAATAACCTGCATGCGTCGTATGTCTTAGGGGGGATTAAACTGGCAGAGTCACTGGTAGAGAAGGATCTGGGTGTACTTGTAGATCACAGACTACAAAATAGCATGCAATGTCAGGCTGCTGCTTCCAAAGCCGGCAGGATATTGTCATGTATAAAAAGAGGCATGGACTCGAGGGGCAGGGACATAATACTCCCCCTTTATAAAGCATTGGTACGGCCTCACCTGGAATATGCTGTTCAGTTTTGGTCGCCTGTTCATAAAAGGGACACTGCGGAGTTGGAAAGGGTGCAGAGACGCGCGACTAAACTAATATGGGGCATGGAACATCTTAGCTATGAGGAGCGATTAAAGGAGTTACAATTGTTTAGTCTTGAGAAGAGACGTTTAAGGGGGGATATGATAAACGTATATAAGTATATAAATGGCCCATACAAAAAATATGGAGAAAAACTGTTCCAGGTTAAACCCCCCCAAAGGACGAGGGGGCACTCCCTCCGTCTGGAGAAGAAAAGGTTTAGTCTAAAGGGGCGGCACGCCTTCTTTACCGTGAGGACTGTGAATTTATGGAACGGTCTACCTCAGGAACTGGTCACAGCAGGAACAATTAACAGCTTTAAAGCAGGGTTAGATACATTCCTGGAACAAAATAACATTAATGCTTATGCAGAATTATAAAACTACATCCCTTTCCCTTATCCCCTTACATCCTTCCCTTCAATCCCCTGGTTGGACTTGATGGACGTATGTCTTTTTTCAACCATACTAACTATGTAACTATGTATCAACTGGAAAACAACTGACTTAAAGAAATGCACTAGTCAGACACCTGAAGACAAGAAGAGAACCTCTTTATACGGGGCACATTAAAATGTATCTGGCTGCTATGTTTCTTGGTAAAATTAACATCGAAATAATTTTACAGTGAGTAAAAAAAGTCTTCTTTCTATTCTTGGGTCATTGGAGACATACATAATGGTAAGACATCCTATAGCAGTCCATAGGATAAGAAACAGAAACTTAAAAGATTCACTGTATGTTCGTCTATACCACTGCTACATCTATTATCTTGACTACCCACATAGCAGAGGTCTGGTAGCTGACCGCTATGTTGGCACCATTCTTGTAGATTGTGACTGGGCAGGGATTCTTTGCCCTGAACAGGTTACACCTCACCAATAGCTGATTTGATCCATTGAGTGACGGTAGTCTTGAACCATTTCCATAGAAAATTGGAATTAAAACAGGGAGTGATAAAAAGAGAGGCCATCTGGGAAAAGAAGCTCTACCCTAACCACATAGATAATATAGAAGCATTTTCCTAAAATGGGAAAGTGGGGAAAAGAAAGAGGGAAAGTGAAATCCTCATTCAGTTAAAAAACTTCAAGAAGAATGAGGTACCTGGCAGGAGAAAAGCCTTGTCCTGCTTGGACACCAGAACAGGCACTAGACAGTGAAGAGACACTCCAACCCAGGTCCCCTTCAACCGTTAGATGTTACTGCTATAATAAAAACGTCCTCTGGGAGAGAAGATAAAGAGGATCAACGGGGGGACTACTGCCAAGTGTCAAGAACCACGTACAGGTTGTAAGGACCATAGGGTGTTAGTAATGGGGGCTGTGTGACCTACTCCTTGCAAAAATGTCTGTACATGTGTTTTGAAAAACAAAGAGAATACAGAACCCTGACTCTGAAGAGAAGCTAAGACTGAGGTGCCAGCTCTTGCAGTGGGTTAATAAGATCCTTGAGAGAGGTGGAGACAAGCTTGGTCAGGGAAGTTCTCGGTGCGTGCAGCTTAGTACAAAGACATGACATGCAATTTAGACAGTGCTCGACACTGGAAACCAAGCCCTGTCTGTCAGTCAAGACAGAAGAAGGAGGTAAAGTGAGGAGGCATTCCAGCCCGCGGCATTTCAGAGTTTTGGGACAATCAGATTAAAATTAAAATTTCTGGGTGCACTACGTAAACTGAAAGAAAGGTAGCATTCTACTCCTTGCCATATGTATATGCCAGATTTACAAGTGTCAGCAGTTTAATAAGGCAAATCAAATCCTTCTGACAAATTTTGTTTGTGACCAAGCCCCATTTTTTATATCTTACATGTGCCTCTTTAAGTGGCAATAACTTTGGAATGCTTTTACTGAGCAAGGTGATTCTGAGATCGTGAGTTTTTTCATTAAATGCTATGATATATGTATATTGTGTTAAAGTGGCAAGAAAGGGGTGCATTTCCTTGACTCACTCTGGAGAATCCTTCACCTGGGGCCTAAGTAATCAGGCAGCAGAGTGAAGAGGTCTTCAAAAGGTTGAGTCTCAGTCTGATCTGGGCTCACCCTAGGAAACAGCAAGCCGCTGTAAATGGGAGATACGGGCCCTGTTAGGGGAAGCACACAGCCAGAGCTGTGAGTGGCCCAAGTGACGGTGTGAACTGTGAGTAAAGGTTGAAGGTGGCACATGTTTTACTGGATGAGGGTAGCTCACCAGTTAGTAGACAGGGCATGCTGAGAGTTGTAGTCAGTGACCAGACGGTCTAGGATTTTATTTTGTTGCTGTGTTATGTTTGTTTTTGCCTGCAATCTGTGTAAATAAAGCTGGAGAGGTGCCAAACTTGTAACCTGAACTGTTGTTAGCCGAGTTATTGCAAGGAAACGTCCCATGGCAGTGACCAGGACGATCCCAGAGCTATACCTGAGGGCGGTTCCTTACAATATATATATATATATATATATATATATATATATATATATTGTGATGACTCGCTCTTGCAGATAGGTGCGGTTGCAGTATAGAAGCAAGGAAACAATACTTTTCAAATCAAATCAAAGTTCAGTGTTTTATTCACACTTGGCACACAGCAAACAGTCTTTAAACGCAGAACAAAGGAAAACTAAACAAAAGTCCACCTGTATTCCTTAGGTGTTTGTTCACACCTGAGTTTGTACCGTACAACACAAACAAGTCTTTTCCAGGCCTCCCAGCAGGCTGTTCACTAGCTTCCAACCTTAGAGCAAATGCAGGGAAGATCTCCACTTTCAGCTTTCTCTGGCAGTGTGAGCTGCACCCTACACTTGGTCATTCCCAGTAAGAGCCGCCCCGGATTGGCCTTCCAGCCATACTACTGCCATAGTGTCAGCCTGCATCGCAGCACAGACACTGAATGAATACCGGCTCTTACTTCACCAAGGCCAGGAGCCTTGGTGAAACATATCTCCCATCCACCACGATGCCTTTCACCTTCTCACAATATATATATATATATATATATATATATATATATATGCGCGCAAGGTAGAGCCGCTCACCACTACCCCGTCCACTGCGCCTCCTTGTGCTACGGGCATCGGTACCGCCCCCGGTGCCAAAAAGGTTAGAAGAAAGAAATGTCCGGCACTCAGGTGTGTGCAGGTAAAAACTTGCTATGGCTTTATTAGCAACGACCAACACAGGACAGGATCTGACGCGTTTCGCACTGAAGAGTGCTTAATTGTAGGGGGCAGATCCGCACTCTCCTGTATGCCCATAGATGCCATTGCAGCGTTCACAAGCTTTTTGTCGTTATCTCCGTGTCACATGATTCTTTCTAATATCACATGATCGGCGCCATCCTTAGTGCCTGCGCATGTGATAGGCTGGTGCAGAGCATGGTATAGCAAGGAATGCCAATACTCTTCATATTAAATCACTAAAAAAAAAATTTGGAATTTATATCCCTGTGCATAATTAGTAAAAAAGCCATATATTTTGTGTCCAAATAGAGTGAGAGAGATGCAAAAAAAAAAGCACCGATCTCACATACAAATATAAAATTGATTAAAAGGCGTAGAAAAACGCACCTGTTTCACATATCTATGTGACTGGTGTCCCATATTAACAAGTGAAATGTGAATCACAGTGGTCATATAAGTGTGAAAATATATAATTATATGAAGACGTGAAAAAAATATACTGTGAGATAATTACTGAAGATAGTGACAAGATGAAAAATTATTTAAAAAAATATAGTTAAAAAAATTGAACAAAACTAGAATAAAAAATATAATATAATGAAAAATAATTAATAATAATAATACAGAATATAAAAAATTTTGATATGCAAATAAAGAATAAATGTGTAAAGTGTGTGCAAAAAAAAAGTGGTAATATGTGACAAAATTAATGTGTGAGTCAAATATGGTGAAAAATTTTAAAAATTATTATTCTATACCTATATGGATTTTTTTTATTTTAGTAACGCATGACAGAATAGGATATACAGTCATGGCCGTAAATGTTGGCACCCCTGAATTTTTTCAATAAAATGAAGTATTTCTCACAGAAAAGGATTGCAGTAACACATGTTTTGCTATACACATGTTTATTCCCTTTGTGTGTATTGGAACTAAACAAAAAAAGGAAGGAAAAAAAGCAAATTGGACAAAATGTCACCAAACTCCAAAAATGGGCTGGACAAAATTATTGGCACCCCAAACTTAATATTTGGCTGCACACCCTTTGGAAAAAATAAGTGAAATCAGTGTCTTCCTATAAGCATCAATAAGCTTCTTACACCTCTCAGCCGGAATGTTGGACCACTTTTCCTTTGCAAACTGCTCCAGGTCTCTCTTATTTGAAGGCTCCTTTTTCCCAACAGCAATTTTATGTAACCTTAACTTAATAATTGGTTGCACACCCTTTGGAAAAAATAGGTAATTTGGCTGAGACCGTGCTTCAAATATTTATGAATAGAATTTATTAAAAAATATATTATAATATTAAAATGCATAACAATTCCCCTCACTGGGCCCTTGTGGGAGGAATAATGGAAAGACACATATCATAACATAAATGTGACAGAAAATTGCTGAAACAAAATAGAGTTGGGTTAGCAACTACCCGGTAATCCGGCAATGTATAACTAACTGACTAATAGTCCGGAAATTGACTAATAGTCCAGCAATATTTCTGACAATGAGATAATGGTAAATGCTGAATAGATACAATACTACCGTAAACAATTCTGCCACTAATTGTTAGATACAATATGTTATCAGCTTCACTGTGGGTGCCGTCTCCTCTCGCTGATATGCAGTGACACACTCGCACTTGTGGTTGGTAGGCTGACCTGAATGCGCTTGCAAGCGCCGAGCGTGGCCGGTCCAGATGACGCTGGACCTGGTGATTGCCGTGCAGGAGCTACGAGGGTCCATGTATGCAGACCGATGGTGTTTCCTCGTCGCGTTGGCGTCTAATGTCAGCGGATGATAGGGGCGGTGGATGGAAACACAGGAGCAGCAGGTGGATCACAGGAGCGGTGAGTAGATCAGATAGCAGCAGATAGATCACAGCAGATAGATCACAATTCTGGCAGATGGATCACAGTATCAGCAATGGATCTCCAAATGCAGTATTATCACCTCAGAAGCTGGAACAAGTTTTGGACTGGTAGTGGCTTAGAGTCCGTATTGATGTCACAATGTGTATTTTTGGCATTCGGCTAAACGCGTTTCGGGGTGCTTTATACAAAGTATTTGACCCCTTCCTCCGTACCTATGTCACTGGAATGAATCTCATCATATTTATAGCAGTTTTATTTTGATTAGCAGGTGAAAAAGGATCATTACCAAAATGCGGTTGTGGATCACAGAAATGTATAGCTATGTTGGCAGGCTAGTATTCACACTTAGTGATAACAAGTGGATGGATAATACAACATGTGCATATGTGAAAAGTACTGCCTGTTCTCAATATTCATAATAAAAAGATAGACTAGCAGTTTGTGGGGGAAAAAGAATAGGAAATTAATAAATATGAACAATAATAAGAAAACAGAGCATTCAATGTATAAAATGAAATATACAAATATATGAATGAAAATAATGATAGTTGAGAGCAATAAATAAATGAAAAATAATAGGATAAGGATAGATATAAATAGATGAGGATAGATATAGATGAATAATAGTGAAAAAGTGAAAAAATAAAATAAAAATTGGAAGAGAATATATATAGTTAACAGTCGAATATAGAAAATATGGAAATGGCAGCAGAGGTAGATGACTGAGTGGTGTTTGACAATGTTACAACATACAATATAGCAGAAAAGAAGATGTTCAAAGCAGAGATGACCTTAAGCGAGGGATGGAGTCGGCTGTGGCATGTGTCCCATTGTATAAAGGACAACCACTAGAGCCAAACCCATTCCTCACAGAAATCCAAACAGCTCGAAACTGGAATTGAGTCCTCCCGGTTCCAACGTGGCAAATTCATAGATTTTTTTACTTTCTGCTCGGGATATTTTTATCATATAACTTCCTCCTTTCCAATCTTGTCTACTGTGTTGAAGGCCAATGAATGAAAATGCTCTCAGATCACTATTATGTGTTGTCACGAAGTGGCAGATAGGGGATGTTTTTGATTTCCATTTTTAATATTATTTAGATGTTCAGCGATACAGGTTTTTAATGGTCTCTTTGTGCGCCCAATGTATTGTTTTCTGCACCTACATTGAATTAAATAGACTACCCCCTTGGTGTTACAGGTTATTAGATCATCTATATTCCACTTAAAAGAATTGGTTTGGGAGGATGCTACCATGTCTTTTTTCGGGCCCTGAGTTTTGGCACAGTTAGAACATCTGATAAAACCCTTTGTGTTTAACCAGGAGTTAGATTGTTTGGAGGATGGGGGCTTGATCGATGGAGCTACCTTAATCCTTAAATTGGGAGCTCTAGTATAGACTATTGGCGGACGGACTGGTAACATCCATCCTATATCTCGGTGGCCAATGTTTGTTTATCAGATTTTCTATCTTCCTATATTCGTTATTATAAGGTAAAACTATTTTACTGTTGAATTCTTCAGTGGTAATATATTTTTCTGTTGAGACAAAAAATAGTGACCTGTCTATCTTTTTAACATGATCTAGAGATTGCTGTAAGAGCAGATCTGGATAATTTTTGTCTCTAAACTGGTTGCTTAATTGTACTGCTTCCTCCCAAAAATTTTCATTTGAGGTGCAGTTCCTTTTTAGTCTGCTGTAATGGCCTTTTGGCACTTTACTGAGCCATCGGGGCAAGTGACAGCTATCGTAGCTTATAAACCTAGCTATTACTTGCCGTAGGGGAATGGTGGTATCTTTCCCCCATGACGCCATGAATAAATTTGCGTAGCTCAGCACAAACCTGGTTCCCATTGCGGCACCGACTTGTTGTAAATAATAATCACCCTCAAAGTAAAAATAATTGTGTGTTAGAATAAAATAAATAGATGAAGTAATAAACTTAATTTGTAGTGATTTAATTTGTCCCTTTTTTAAAAAATGTCTCAACCGCAGAAATACCTAAATCGTGGTGAATGATTGTGTATAAGGAAGATACATCAAGAGTAGCTAAAACCGTATATACTAGAGTATAAGTCGAGTTTTTCAGCACTATTTCTGCGAGATGGATTTGTAACCTTGAGATTATTGATATTTTTCCACAATTTTCTCCTCTTTCTGTTGTCCATGCTTAGTGTGGCACACACAGACACACAATGCAAAGACTAAGTGAACTTCTCTCCTTTTTATCTGCTTTCTTAATATTAATCGTAATTGGGCCAGGTATATGTTTATGATCAGTCCCCTTGGTGTCAAATGCTTCACAAGCTGAAAAACAAACTTAGTTCATTGGTAATAAAAATAATATACATATATACTCTATAGCCAATGCAATAATCTCAAATGAAGTCATCAACTAGGCATTATAGATTAAAGAAGTTACTGCAAAATCAACATTTTACCTAACTCATATATCCAAAAAAGTTCCCTTTTCTTAAGGCGACTTAACCTATCCCCTCCGTGCTTGGATATCAGAACATGGTCCAAAAGTGTAAAACGTAAATTGTTTTCCGTATGTCCTGCCTCAACAAAATGCTTCAACATCCGGGCCTTCCTGATGGAATACCGGTGCTGGTTGAGGCGGGTACAGAAATCTAAAGTCTTTCTCCCACGTATAGGTATTGACAGGGACAAGTCAACACATATATGACAAAATCTGAGGTGCATGTTAAAAAATATTTGATTTTGTACTTCTTGTGGGTTCTAGGATGTATAAATGTGGAGCCCTTATTCATTCCTGAACAATTAATACAGGATCTACATGGAAAAGAACCCTTACATTTAACCATTAGATATTTTTTGATGACCCCCTCCACGTTTGAGGACACATCTGTCTTTACCAATTTGTCCCTTAAACTTGGGTGCTTCCGATATAACATCAAAGGTGGTATTTGAAATTCAAGGATGGCAATCCCTAATAATCGGCCAGTGTCTACCGATCGCATTAGCATTTTTCCCCGAATTAGAGTTATAGTTACATAGTTACATAGTTAGTATGGTTGAAAAAAGACATACGTCCATCAAGTCCAACCAGGGTATTGAAGTTAAGGGTGTAAGGGATAAGGGGAAGGGATGTAGTTTTATAACTCTGCATAAGCATTAATGTTATTTTGTTCCAGGATTGTATCTAACCCTGTTTTAAAGCTGTTAATTGTTCCTGCTGTGACCAGTTCCTGAGGTAGACCGTTCCATAAATTCACAGTCCTCACGGTAAAGAAGGCGTGTCGCCCCTTTAGACTAAACCTTTTCTTCTCCAGACGGAGGGAGTGCCCCCTCGTCCTTTGAGGGGGTTTAACCGAGAACAGTTTTTCTCCATATTTTTTGTATGGGCCATTTATATACTTATATACGTTTATCATATCCCCCCTTAAACGTCTCTTCTCAAGACTAAACAATTGTAACTCCTTTAATCGCTCCTCATAGCTAAGATGTTCCATGCCCCATATTAGTTTAGTCACGCGTCTCTGCACCCTTTCCAACTCCGCAGTGTCCCTTTTATGAACAGGCGACCAAAACTGAACAGCATATTCCAGGTGAGGCCGTACCAATGCTTTATAAAGGGGGAGTATTATGTCCCTGTCCCTTGAGTCCATGCCTCTTTTTATACATGACAATATCCTGCTGGCTTTGGAAGCAGCAGCCTGACATTGCATGCTATTCTGTAGTCTGTGATCTACAAGTACACCCAGATCCTTCTCTACCAGTGACTCTGACAGTTTAATCCCCCCTAAGACATACGATGCTGCAGGTTATTAGTATACACAGCCCCCCTCTATATACACAGCCCCCCCTCTATATACACAGCCCCCCTCTATATACACAGCCCCCTCTATATACACAGCCCCCTCTATATACACAGCCCCCCCTCTATATACACAGCCCCCCCTCTATATACACAGCCCCCCTAAGACATACGATGCTGCAGGTTATTAGTACCCAGATGCATAACTTTACATTTATCCACATTGAACCTCATTTGCCAAGTGGATGCCCAGACACTTAGTCTATCCAAGTCATCTTGTAACTTATGCACATCCTCTATAGACTGTACCGTGCTACAAAGCTTGGTGTTATCTGCAAAGATAGAAACAGAGCTGTTAATACCATCCTCTATATCATTGATAAATAAATTAAACAACAGCGGGCCCAGTACTGAACCTTGGGGTACACCACTAATAACCGGGGACCAACCAGAGTACGAATCATTGACCACCACTCTCTGGGTACGATCCATGAGCCATTGTTCAATCCAGTTACAAACTAAAGTTTACAAGCCCAAAGACCTTAACTTACCTGTCAGACGTCTGTGAGGGACAGTATCAAACGCTTTGGCAAAATCCAGAAACACTATATCCACAGCCCCCCCTCTATATCCACAGCCCCCCTCTATATACACAGCCATTCCTCTGTATACACAGCCCCCCTCTATATACACAGCCATTCCTCTATATACACAGCCCCCCTCTATATCCACAGCTATTCATCTGTCAAGGCTTCTACTCACCTCTTCATAAAAGCAAATTAGATTGGTGACAACTTCTATCCTTAGTAAACCCATGCTGGCTATCACTTATAATACTATTATCCCCTATATATTCCTGTATGTAATCCCTTATAAGTCCTTCAAACAATTTACCCACAATGCACGTTAGACTTACCGGTCTATAATTGCCTGGCGAAGACCTAGAGCCCTTCTTGAAGATTGGTACCACATTAGCCTTGCGCCAGTCCCTTGGCACAATACCAGACACCAGAGAATCTCTAAATATCATGAACAGTGGTACAGATATTACTGAACTTACCTCTCTAAGAACTCTTTGGTGTAGTCCATCCGGCCCTGGAGATTTGCTTACATTTACTTTACTTAACTTACCTTGTACCATCTCTACATTAAGCCAGTTCAGTACATTACATGATGTGTTACCAACACTGACCTGTACATGATGTGTTACCAGCACTGACCTGTACATGATGTGTTACCAGCACTGACCTGTACATGATGTGTTACCAGCACTGACCTGTACATGATGTGTTACCAGCACTGACCTGTACATGATGTGTTACCAGCACTGACCTGTACATGATGTGTATTACGCCGAGCGCTCCGGGTCCCCGCTCTTCCCCGGAGCGCTCGCTACACTCTCGCTCCCGCAGCGCCCCGGTCAGATCCACTGACCGGGTGCGCTGCGATACCGCCTCCAGCCGGGATGCGATTCGCGATGCGGGTGGCGCCCGCTCGCGATGCGCACCCCGGCTCCCGTACCTGACTCGCTCTCCGTCGGTCCTGTCCCGGCGCGCGCGGCCCCGCTCCCTAGGGCGCGCGCGCGCCGGGTCTCTGCGATTTAAAGGGCCACTGCGCCGCTGATTGGCGCAGTGGTTCTAATCAGTGTGTTCACCTGTGCACTCCCTATGTATACCTCACTTCCCCTGCACTCCCTCGCCGGATCTTGTTGCCATTGTGCCAGTGAAAGCGTTCCCTTGTGTGTTCCTAGCCTGTGTTCCAGACCTCCTGCCGTTACCCCTGACTACGATCCTTGCTGCCTGCCCCGACCTTCTGCTACGTCCGACCTTGCTTCTGTCTACTCCCTTGTACTGCGCCTATCTTCAGCAGTCAGAGAGGTTGAGCCGTTGCTAGTGGATACGACCTGGTCACTACCGCCGCAGCAAGACCATCCCGCTTTGCGGCGGGCTCTGGTGAATACCAGTAGTGACTTAGAACCGGTCCACTAGCACGGTCCACGCCAATCCCTCTCTGGCACAGAGGATCCACCTCCTGCCAGCCGGCATCGTGACAGTAGATCCGGCCATGGATCCCGCTGAAGTTCCTCTGCCAGTTGTCGCCGACCTCACCACGGTGGTCGCCCAGCAGTCACAACAGATAGCGCAACAAGGCCACCAGCTGTCTCAACTGACCGTGATGCTACAGCAGCTACTACCACAGCTTCAGCAATCATCTCCTCCGCCAGCTCCTGCACCTCCTCCGCAGCGAGTGGCCGCCTCAGGCCTACGACTATCCTTGCCGGATAAATTTGATGGGGACTCTAAGTTTTGCCGTGGCTTTCTTTCACAATGTTCCCTGCACTTGGAGATGATGTCGGTCCAGTTTCCTACTGAAAGGTCTAAGGTGGCTTTCGTAGTCAGCCTTCTGTCTGGAAAAGCTCTGTCATGGGCCACACCGCTCTGGGACCGCAATGACCCCGTCACTGCCTCTGTACACTCCTTCTTCTCGGAAATTCGAAGTGTCTTTGAGGAACCTGCCCGAGCCTCTTCTGCTGAGACTGCCCTGCTGAACCTGGTCCAGGGTAATTCTTCCGTTGGCGAGTACGCCGTGCAATTCCGTACTCTTGCTTCAGAACTTTCCTGGAATAATGAGGCCCTCTGCGCGACCTTTAAAAAAGGCCTATCCAGCAACATTAAAGATGTTCTGGCCGCACGAGAAATTCCTGCTAACCTACATGAACTCATTCATCTAGCCACTCGCATTGACATGCGTTTTTCCGAAAGGCGCCAGGAGCTCCGCCAGGATATGGACTTTGTTCGCACGAGGCGTTTTTTCTCCCCGGCTCCTCTCTCCTCTGGTCCTCTGCAATCCGTTCCTGTGCCTCCCGCCGTGGAGGCTATGCAAGTTGACCGGTCTCGCCTGACACCTCAAGAGAGGACACGACGCCGCATGGAGAATCTCTGCCTGTACTGTGCCGGTACCGAACACTTCCTGAAGGATTGTCCTATCCGTCCTCCCCGCCTGGAAAGACGTACGCTGACTCCGCACAAAGGTGAAACAGTCCTTGATGTCAACTCTGCTTCTCCACGTCTTACTGTGCCTGTGCGGATATCTGCCTCTACCTTCTCCTTCTCCACTAAGGCCTTCTTGGACTCCGGATCTGCAGGAAACTTTATTTTGGCCTCTCTCATCAACAGGTTCAACATCCCAGTGACCAGTCTCGCCAGACCTCTCTACATCAATTGCGTTAACAATGAAAGATTGGACTGTGCCGTGCGTTACCGCACGGAACCCCTCCTAATGTGCATCGGACCTCACCACGAAAAAATTGAGTTTTTGGTCCTCTCCAATTGCACTTCCGAAATTCTCCTTGGACTACCCTGGCTTCAACACCATTCCCCAACCCTGGATTGGTCCACAGGGGAGATCAAGAGTTGGGGTCCCTCTTGTTTCAAGGACTGCCTTAAACCGGTTACCAGTACTCCTTGCCGTGACCCTGTGGTTCCCCCTGTAACCGGTCTCCCTAAGGCCTATATGGACTTTGCGGATGTTTTTTGCAAAAAACAAGCTGAGACTCTACCTCCTCACAGGCCTTATGACTGTCCTATTGACCTCCTCCCGGGCACTACTCCACCCCGGGGCAGAATTTATCCTCTCTCTGCCCCAGAGACTCTTGCTATGTCTGAGTACATCCAGGAAAATTTAAAAAAGGGCTTTATCCGCAAATCCTCCTCTCCTGCCGGAGCCGGATTTTTCTTTGTGTCCAAAAAAGATGGCTCCCTACGTCCTTGCATTGACTACTGCGGTCTTAATAAAATCACGGTAAAGAACCGCTACCCTCTACCTCTCATCTCTGAACTCTTTGATCGCCTCCAAGGTGCCCACATCTTTACCAAACTGGACTTAAGAGGTGCTTATAATCTCATCCGCATCAGAGAGGGGGATGAATGGAAAACGGCATTTAACACTAGAGATGGACACTTTGAGTATCTGGTCATGCCCTTTGGCCTGTGCAACGCCCCTGCCGTCTTCCAAGACTTTGTTAATGAAATTTTTCGTGATCTCTTATATTCCTGTGTTGTTGTGTATCTGGACGATATCCTGATTTTTTATGCCAACCTAGAAGAACACCGCCAGCATGTCCGCATGGTTCTTCAGAGACTTCGTGACAATCAACTTTATGCCAAAATGGAGAAATGTCTGTTTGAATGTCAATCTCTTCCTTTCCTAGGATACTTGGTCTCTGGCCAGGGACTACAAATGGATCCAGACAAACTCTCTGCCGTCTTAGATTGGCCACGCCCCTCCGGACTCCGTGCTATCCAACGTTTTTTGGGGTTCGCCAATTATTACAGACAATTTATTCCACATTTTTCCACCATTGTGGCTCCTATCGTGGCTTTAACCAAAAAAAATGCCAATCCTAAGTCATGGCCTCCTCAAGCGGAAGACGCCTTTAAACAGCTCAAGTCTGCCTTTTCTTCAGCTCCCGTGCTCTCCAGACCTGACCCATCTAAACCCTTCCTATTGGAGGTTGATGCCTCCTCAGTAGGAGCTGGAGCGGTCCTTCTACAAAAAAATTCTTCCGGGCATGCTGTTACTTGTGGTTTTTTTTCTAAGACCTTCTCTCCGGCGGAGAGGAACTACTCCATCGGGGATCGAGAGCTACTAGCCATTAAATTAGCACTTGAGGAATGGAGGCATCTGCTGGAGGGATCAAGATTTCCAGTTATTATTTACACCGATCACAAGAACCTCTCCTATCTCCAGTCTGCCCAACGGCTGAATCCTCGCCAGGCCAGGTGGTCTCTGTTCTTTGCCCGATTTAATTTCGAAATTCACTTTCGGCCTGCCGATAAGAACATTAGGGCCGATGCTCTCTCTCGTTCCTCGGATGCCTCGGAAGTAGAGCTCTCTCCGCAACACATCATTCCTCCTGACTGCCTGATCTCCACTTCTCCAGCCTCCATCAGGCAAACTCCTCCAGGGAAGACCTTCGTCTCTCCACGCCAACGCCTCGGAATCCTCAAATGGGGTCACTCCTCCCATCTCGCAGGTCATGCGGGCATCAAGAAATCCGTGCAACTCATCTCTCGTTTCTATTGGTGGCCGACTCTGGAGACGGATGTTGTGGATTTTGTGCGAGCCTGCACTGTCTGTGCCCGGGATAAGACTCCTCGCCAGAAGCCCGCTGGTCTTCTTCATCCTCTGCCTGTTCCCGAACAGCCTTGGTCTCTGATTGGTATGGACTTTATTACAGACTTACCCTCATCCCGTGGCAACACTGTTGTTTGGGTGGTCGTTGATCGATTCTCCAAGATGGCACATTTCATCCCTCTTCCTGGTCTTCCTTCTGCGCCTCAGTTGGCAAAACAATTTTTTGTACACATTTTTCGTCTTCACGGGTTGCCCACGCAGATCGTCTCGGATAGAGGCGTCCAATTCGTGTCTAAATTCTGGAGGGCTCTCTGTAAACAACTCAAGATTAAATTAAACTTTTCTTCTGCTTATCATCCTCAATCCAATGGGCAAGTAGAAAGAATTAACCAGGTCCTGGGTGATTATTTACGGCATTTTGTTTCCTCCCGCCAGGATGACTGGGCAGATCTTCTACCATGGGCCGAATTCTCATATAACTTCAGAGTTTCTGAATCTTCTTCCAAATCCCCATTTTTCGTGGTGTACGGCCGTCACCCTCTTCCCCCCCTCCCTACTCCCTTGCCCTCTGGTGTACCCGCTGTGGATGAAATAACTCGTGATCTTTCCACCATATGGAAAGAGACCCAAAATTCTCTCTTACAGGCTTCATCACGCATGAAGAAGTTTGCTGATAAGAAAAGAAGAGCTCCCCCCATTTTTTCTCCCGGAGACAAGGTATGGCTCTCCGCTAAATATGTCCGCTTCCGTGTTCCCAGGTACAAATTGGGACCACGCTACCTTGGTCCTTTCAAAATTTTGTGCCAGATTAATCCTGTCTCTTATAAACTTCTTCTCCCTCCTTCTCTTCGTATTCCTAATGCCTTTCACGTTTCTCTTCTTAAACCACTCATCATCAACCGTTTCTCTCCTAAACTTATCTCTCCCACTCCTGTCTCCGGTTCTTCTGACATCTTTCCTGTAAAGGAGATACTGGCCTCCAAAAAGGTCAGAGGAAAAACCTTCTTTTTGGTTGACTGGGAGGGCTGTGGTCCTGAAGAGAGATCCTGGGAACCTGAGGACAATATCCTAGATAAAAATCTGGTCCTCAGGTTCTCAGGCTCCAAGAAGAGGGGGATACCCAAGGGGTGGGGTACTGTTACGCCGAGCGCTCCGGGTCCCCGCTCCTCCCCGGAGCGCTCGCTACACTCTCGCTCCCGCAGCGCCCCGGTCAGATCCACTGACCGGGTGCGCTGCGATACCGCCTCCAGCCGGGATGCGATTCGCGATGCGGGTGGCGCCCGCTCGCGATGCGCACCCCGGCTCCCGTACCTGACTCGCTCTCCGTCGGTCCTGTCCTGGCGCGCGCGGCCCCGCTCCCTAGGGCGCGCGCGCGCTGGGTCTCTGCGATTTAAAGGGCCACTGCGCCGCTGATTGGCGCAGTGGTTCTAATCAGTGTGTTCACCTGTGCACTCCCTATGTATACCTCACTTCCCCTGCACTCCCTCGCCGGATCTTGTTGCCATTGTGCCAGTGAAAGCGTTCCCTTGTGTGTTCCTAGCCTGTGTTCCAGACCTCCTGCCGTTACCCCTGACTACGATCCTTGCTGCCTGCCCCGACCTTCTGCTACGTCCGACCTTGCTTCTGTCTACTCCCTTGTACCGCGCCTATCTTCAGCAGTCAGAGAGGTTGAGCCATTGCTAGTGGATACGACCTGGTCACTACCGCCGCAGCAAGACCATCCCGCTTTGCGGCGGGCACTGGTGAATACCAGTAGTGACTTAGAACCGGTCCACTAGCACGGTCCACGCCAATCCCTCTCTGGCACAGAGGATCCACCTCCTGCCAGCCGGCATCGTGACAATGTGTTACCAGCACTGACCTGTACATGATGTGTTACCAGCACTGACCTGGCCAATGTCAGCTCCTTTTTCCATAGTGTATACAGAACTAAAGAACCCATTCAGTAGCTCCGCCTTCTCTTGATCGCCCGTGACAACCTCCCCATTATCATTATTAAGGGGTCCTACATGCTCTGTACTTGTTTTTTTTTGTATTTATATATCTAAAAAAATATTTAGGATTAGTTTTGCTTTCTTTGGCCACCTGTCTCTCATTTTGAATTTTTGCTGTTTTGATTTCATTTTTACAGATTTTATTAAGCTCCTTGTACTGTTTAAATGTTATCGCTGACCCATCAGATTTAAATTTTTTGAAGGCAATTTTTTTGTTGTTTATTGCTCTTTTAACCTCATTTGTCAGCCATGTAGGATTTAGTTTTAATCGTTTATATTTGTTCCCCTTTGGTATATATTTAGCTGTATAGTTATTTAGAGTTGATTTAAAGATGTCCCATTTACCTTCTGTATCAGTATTTGAGAACACCTCCCCCCAGTCTATGTCCTGTAGTGCAGATCTCAGCCCAGGGAAATTTGCCTTTTTAAAGTTATATGTTTTTGCCTTCCCTGTCTGTCTTTGTTTTCTACATTTTAAGTCAAAAGTAACTATATTGTGGTCGCTATTCCCAAGGTTTTCCCGCACAGTTACATTACCAACCAGCTCTGCGTTGTTGGAAATGATCAGATCCAACAAGGCATCACTTCTTGTTGGGTCCTCCACAAACTGGCCCATAAAATTATCCTGCAATAAATTTAGGAATTTTCTCCCCTTTGTAGTTTTAGCCAACCCCGGACCCCAATCTATATCTGGATAGTTAAAATCTCCCATTATTACCACTGTACCTGCCCGGGCGGCCCTCTCTATTTGTTTATACAGCTGACCTTCTATCTCTTCAGTGATATTAGGGGGTCTGTAGATTACCCCAAATATTATTTTTTCAGTATTTCCCTCCTTTTGTAATTCTACCCTCAATGATTCCACATCCTCAGAATCATCACACACTATGGCATCGTTCACACTGGCTTTCATACCACTTCTTACATACAGACAGACTCCACCACCTTTTCTGTTCATTCTATCCTTGCGAAACAATGTAAACCCCTGCAGATTGACAGCCCAGTCATGCAAGAAGTCCAGCCATGTCTCAGTGACCCCAACTATATCAATATGTTCCTCCAGTATCAAGGCCTCAAGCTCCCCCATTTTATTTGCTAGGCTTCTGGCATTTGTGAACATACACTTTACATTTCCATTAAGTTTTACACATATAGTCTCACTAATGGGATTTTCAGAGTTATTGGGGTTATTGTTATTGTTTTAGTTATGAGGGCTAATTGTACTATTTAAGTTATTGGGGCTAATGGGATTTTTTGAGTTATTGGGTCTAATGTTATTATTTAAGTTATTGGGGCTAATGTGATTTTTTGCTTTATTGGGTCTAATGTTGTTATTTAAGTTATTGGGGATAATGGTATTTTTTGAGTTAATGGGGCTTATTGTAGTTATTGAGTTATTGGGGCTAATGGAATTTTTTGAATTATTGGGATTACAATTTTTCGGGCTACATTTATTTTTACGGCTGGTTTGTAACCCATGGATCTCCTTATCCACTGCTCTTAACCTCCTCCCACAGAACTCCTCTCCACTCACCATTATGTCCTGACCCCTCTCTAACCTATCCATCACACTGTCTGCTTTCTTTGCTTTATTATCCTCCCCCCACTCACCTAGTTTAAATACTCAGCCACCCCTTCCAGGATTCTCTCCCCAGCACAGCGGACCCCCTTCCATTCAGGTGCAAATTATCCATAGAATAGAGTTTGTACCCCAATGAAAAGTCATCCCAGTGCTCTAAAAACCCAAACCCTTCCCCCTCACACCACGACTTAAGCCATGCATTTAACTCCCTAAGCTCCCGCTGTCTTTCCTGCGATGCGCATGGCACAGGAAGTATTCCAGAGAACACAACCTTAGAGGTCCTTCCCTTCAGCTTGGCACCTAGTTCCTTGTAATTATTCTTCAAGGACCTCCACCTACCATGTATTCTGTCGTTGGTTCCCACATGGACCACGACAGCTGTGTCATCCCCAGCCCCCCCTAGTAATTTGTCCACCCTTTCCACCACATGCCGAACCCTGGCACCAGGGAGACAGCAAACCATTCGGTTGAGGTGGTCTTGGCGATAAATTATTCTATCCGTCTTCCTGATTATAGAATCCCCTACCACAACTAACTGTCTTGGCCTACCTGCGTTACCATCCCCCACACTACTAGTTGAGCTGTTTCTCTGGCTGTTAGGTAGACCAGTATCCACTAGGGTTGCCATCTCTGATACTGAGGCCCTCGCATCATCGCCCAAGTTGGCAATTTTACTTGGGAGATCAGAAGCAGAAGTGACCTTCCTTTTCCTTGCCCCCTTTCCAGTCCCTCTAACTACATTAACCCAGCTCCCTACTTGGGCCTCCTGGCTAGTTTCTCCAACCTCCATTTCTACCCCACTAACTGCTTGCTTTGTAAGATTGTCAGTTGCCCTCAATGTTGCATTTTGCTCCTCTAGATCTCTAATACGAGCTTCCAGGTGGGCAACATGCTCACATTTGTCACAGCGGTATTCACCCTGAAGCTGCTGCTCCAGAGATTTATACATGTGGCACAATGTGCACTGAAGAAAACCTCCAATCCTGCTGTCCATATCCTTGGTGACAAACAGCTGTTATTAATTATTAATAAAAACTACTTTTATCAAGGGAGTGTAATACTTACAGTTACAGTGGGTCCTGCTTACAACTCCTGCTTTTTAAACTTCTGCATATAAAACTTCTCAGATGTTAACACTTAAGAATACAACACTTTAGAATGCAAACCAAAGCTTCAGTTAGACTCAGCCAGAGCAGGGCTCACAGAGTATCCCAGTTAGTTTTAAACACCTGAGAGTAGTTAATCAATTAACCCCTTCCCCAGGTGGCTGCAAACGCCACTCTGGGGGATGTTCCCTCTCATTTTGGTTGGTGGATTAACTGTCTTCTGTCCATAGTTAACACTTTATTTCTACTCTCACTCAATAGGTCTAGGGGATAACCCCTTTGGCAAAATTTGAAATCATGTTGTCCAAAGCAGGTCCAAGTTTCTCATCTTACCTCACCACATGGACCCTCACCATCTGACTAGAGGGGAGGGACCGAACCATGGAGCAGGGATGATGGCTATCAAATCTGAGGATAGATGTGCTATCTATCTGCTTTAGAAATAAATCAGTTGTGAGATGGTCACTGTCTATTGATACCAATGTGTCTAAAAATTGTACAGAAGAAAAAGTTTAAAGTAAATTTTATATGATCGTTAACCTGGTTTAAAAATGTCAGAAAATCATGAAGCTGTGGTCCCGTGCCCGTCCAAGTGAGGAAGACATTGTCAATGTAGCACCACCACCCCAGCACATGACTGAAGTGGCGGCATCCATATACTACTGTCTCCTCCTGGGCTGCCATGAACACGTTTGCATAAGTTGGTGCCACATTCATGCCCATGGTGGTCCCTGATAACTGTAAATAAAATGTATCATTAAACATTAAAAAATTATTTTTAAGTACGATCTCTAGAAATGACAATGTGAATTCACATTTCTCCTCTGAAAAATCTGTTTCAATTGCTTTTTTTTACTGATTCCAATCCTGCCCCATATGGGGTAGATGTATACAATGATGTAACATGCAAGGATGGTATTAGGAGGAAGATTCACTGTTTCAGTCTGTCTAAGAAAATCTGAGGTGTCACAGATAAAAGATCTTGATCTTACAGCGTATGGTCCAGAAAAACTGAAATGGAACTGGTTATTGACCCCCCTACCAGAGACAATGGGTCTACAGGGAGGGTCCATAAGAGATTTGTGGATTTTTGGTAAAATATACAGAAAAGGGGTATTGGGATGTAAAACGTATAAATAATCAAATAATGCTTTATCAATCAATCCATCATGTAGAGCTGTCGTAAAGCAATCAGAAATCTTTTTCTCTATGTTCCGTCTTGGATCGGATTTCAACTCCTGATATGTCAAAGGATCAGAGAGTTGTCGGTAGATTTCTTCCAGATATTTTGATCGGTCCATGACTAATTGTGGTCATGGACTAATTGGTTGAGAGCCATACACTGTGTCTTAGTCAAGTTAGATTGAGTACATTCATTACCATCCAGACGCATTTTGTCTAAATCCCGTCTTACCAGCATAAAAAATGTGTCAAAGGTGCTAGAGTCAACTTGTGGGTTGAAGTTGCTGGGGACCTTCAGATCATAGTCCCCAGCCTTAAAACCCACACGTTCGTTACTAGTGAAGTTAGTGGCAGACAAATCAGTAGATCTACTTGCAAACCTAGTTTTTAACTTTAGTCTCCTAAAGAATTGTATACAGTCAAGTTCTAATTGGAACCAGTTAGGTCCATTGGTGGTACAAAAGTTAAGGCCCTTCGCAAGTAACGTAACTGTGAATGTGTAAGTTCAACAGAAGAAATATTTACCACTTCCTTCTGTTGTTGGTCTTGATCTATGGTCCCTTCGGAGTACGTTGTGTGGTCTTGATGTTTCCACCAATGGCGCCAACCTCGTCGGGTGAGACATCGCTTACATGTTGGTTGTGCTCCAAAAATTCTTGTGAGGTAGAACTGGGTGGTGTAGATTGTTGAGGTGTACCGGTTCTTTTGTTCTGAATATCTGATTTTCCAATTGTGGGTTCTCTTGGGGGATCTCTTATTCGTGGTTGTTTTATTATATTTTTTTATTTAGTTTTTGTCCTATTATTTTTTTTTTTATTATATTTTTTTTATTATTTTTCATCCTTTCACTTCAGTAATTATCTCACAGTATATTTTTTTCACAGGTCTCCATATAATTATATATTTTCACACTTATATGACCACTGCGATTCACATTTCACTTGTTATTATAGGACATCAGTCACATAGACATGCGATACAAGTGCATTTTTCTGGAACAAGAGAAATCCAGCACCACAGTCTCTGATTAAGAGCGTAGCTCTTTATTGAAGAAACATTGACAGGAACAGGGAGCACAGATGGCACGGACTAAGGAGTGACGCATTTTGGCGGACGTAGCCTTAATCGTACTACCAAGTGCATTTTTATGTGAGATCTGTGCTTTTTTTTGCATCTCTCACTCTATTTGGACACATAATATATGGCTATTTTTTTTTTTTACTAATTATGCTCAGGATTATATATTTCATACAATTTTAGTGATTTTAATGAAGAGTATTGGCATTCCTTGTAATACCATGTTCGGCACCAGCCTATCACATGCGCAGGCGCAAAGGGCGGCGCTGATCACATGATATTAGAAAATCATGTGAGCGTCATGTCACACGGGAATGCCGACATAAAGCTAGTGAATGCCCGCAATGGTGTCTATGGGCATACAGGAGAGTGCGGATCTGCCCCTTAGGTAAATTTTGGTTTTAATCAGCAATTGACACCCTACAGCTTGTATTTTGGAACATAGAGTATTGTAAAGGCTCAAAATATGTTCATGTTTGTACACAATGAGATGGTGATAATTTTGTATTTTGTTTTGCTTTGTTTTGCACTATTGTTATGATTTACACTATGGATGTTTTGTAGTATGGATATGATTTTATTTATTGTGACAACTATTGTATTGATTGATTAATGATTGAACTAATGATGCACCTTATAAAATGCTGCTGTTGTAACCTTTGCACTATGCTTGATAAAGACGGTACGATACCGTCGATACGTTGCATCTGACATGGATCAATAAAACATCACTAAGTTTTACTACAGGGTGGGCCGTTTATATAGATACACCTTAATAAAATGGGAATGGTTGGTGATAATAACTTCCTGTTTGTGGCACATTAGTATATGTGAGGGGGGAAACTTTTCAAGATGGGTGGTGATCATGGCGGCCATTTTGAAGTCGGACATTTTGAATACAACTTTTGTTTTTACAATAGGAAGAGGGTCATGTGACACATCAAACTTATTGGGAATTTCACAAGAAAAACAATGATGTGCTTGGTTTTAACGTAACTTTATTCTTTCATGGGTTATTTACAAGTTTCTGACCACTTATAAAATGTGTTCAATGTGCTGCCCATTGTGTTGGATTGTCAATGCAACCCTCTTCTCTATATACTACTATATACACCGCAGGAGAAATGCTAGCACAGGCTTCCAGTATCCGTATACATTGCTATATACTACTATATACACCGCAGGAAAAATGCTAGCACAGGCTTCCAGTATTCATATGCACTGCTATATACTACTATATACACCGCAGGAGGAATGCTAGCACAGGCTTCCAGTGTCCGTATACACTGCTATATACTACTATATACACCGCAGGAGAAATGCTAGCACAGGCTTCCAGTATCCGTATACACTGCTATATACTACTATATACACCGCAGGAGAAATGCTAGCACAGGCCTCCAGTATCCGTATACACTGCCATATACTAATATATACACCGCAGGAGAAATGCTAGCACAGGCTTCAAGTATTCATATACACTGCTATATACTACTATATACACCGCAGGAGAAATGCTAGCACAGGCCTCCAGTATCCGTATACACTGCCATATACTACTATATACACCGCAGGAGAAATGCTAGCACAGGCTTCCCGTATCCGTATACACTGCTATATACTACTATATACACCGCAGGAGAAATGCCAGCACAGGCTTCCAGTATCCGTATACGCTGCTATATACTACTATATACACCGCAGGAGAAATGCTAGCACAGGCTTCCAGTCTCCGTATACACTGCTATATACTACTATATACACCGCAGGAGAAATACTAGCACAGGCTTCCAGTATCCGTATACACTGCTATATACTACTATATACACCGCAGGAGAAATGCTAGCACAGGCCTCCAGTATCCGTATACACTGCCATATACTACTATATACACCGCAGGAGAAATGCTAGCACAGGCTTCAAGTATTCATATACACTGCTATATACTACTATATACACCGCAGGAGAAATGCTAGCACAGGCTTCCAGTGTCCGTATACACTGCTATATACTACTATATACACCGCAGGAGAAATGCTATCACAGGCTTCCCGTATCCGTATACACTGCTATATACTACTATATACACCGCAGGAGAAATGCCAGCACAGGCTTCCAGTATCCGTATACGCTGCTATATACTACTATATAAACCGCAGGAGAAATGCTAGCACAGGCTTCCAGTTTCCGTAGTTTCAGGTGCTGCAGAATGGGCAAAACAAAAATTGGAACAGGAGCCTCAGTTTACGCAGAAGATTTTGTTCAGTGATGAGGAAACTTTTATGTGAATGGTGAAGTTAACAAACAAAACCACCGCTATTGGTCTGACACTAACCCATATAGGATAGATCCCTCCAAGATTGTTGGAACACAAAAAATGATGGTACGGTGTGGTATATGGGGTACAAAGATAGTGGGGCCATTCTTCATCAATGGAAACCTCAAGGCCACAGGATGTGTGAAATTGCTACATGATGATGTTTCCCTCTTTATGCACTGAAGCTGCACGTTCCCTGAGTTTTTCCAGCAAGATGGTGACACCACATTATGGGTGTCAGGTCCGAGCATTCCTAGATGAACAGTTTCCTGGAAAGTGGATTGGTTGTCGTGGGCTAGTTGAATGGCCCCCAAGGTCTCCCGATCTGACCCCCTTAGACTTTTATCTTTGGGGTCATCTGAAGGCAATTGTCTATGCTGTGAAGATACGAGATGTGCATCACCTGAAACTCCGGATACTGGAAACCTCTGCTAGCATCTCTCCTGCGGTGTATATAGTAGTATATAGCAGTGTATACGGATACGGGAAGCCTGTGCTAGCATTTCTCCTGCGGTGTATGTAGTAGTATATAGCAGTGTATACAGATACTGGAAGCCTGTGCTAGCATTTCTCCTGCAGTGTATATAGTAGTATATAGCAGTGTATACGGATACTGGAAGCCTGTGCTAGCATTTCTCCTGCGGTGTATATAGTAGTATATAGCAGTGTATACGGATACTGGAAGCCTGTGCTAGCATTTCTCCTGCGGTGTATATAGTAGTATATAGCAGTGTATACGGATACTGGAAGCCTGTGCTAGTATTTCTCCTGCGGTGTATATAGTAGTATATAGCAGTGTATACGGATACTGGAAGCCTGTGCTAGCATTTCTCCTGCGGTGTATATAGTAGTATATAGCAGTGTATACGGATACTGGAAGCCTGTGCTAGCATTTCTCCTGCGGTGTATATAGTAGTATATAGCAGTGTATATGGATACTGGAAGCCTGTGATAGCATTTCTCCTGCGGTGTATATAGTAGTATATAGCAGTGTATACGGATACTGGAAGCCTGTGCTAGCATTTCTCCTGCGGTGTATATAGTAGTATATAGTAGTATATAGAGAAGAGGGTTGCATTGACAATCCAACACAATGGGCAGCACATTGAACACATTTTATAAGTGGTCAGAAACTTGTAAATAACTCATGAAAGAATAAAGTTACGTTAAAACCAAGCACATCATTGTTTTTCTTGTGAAATTCCCTATAAGTTTGATGTGTCACATGACCCTCTTCCTATTGAAAAACAAAAGTTGGATTCAAAATGGCCGCCATGGTCACCACCCATCTTGAAAAGTTTCCCCCCTCACATATACTAATGTGCCACAAACAGGAAGTTATTATCACCAACCATTAAGGTGTATCCATATAAATAGCCCACCCTGTACATTTTTTGCGGATGTGCTGCTGGAATTCTTTTGGCTGGCTCTATCTATACAGTCTGCTACTGGGACTGTACTTGCTTGCCTGCACCCTGGGACTATATACTACAGTGGTCCCTCAAGTTACAATATTAATTGGTTCCAGGACGACCATTGTATGTTGAAACCATTGTATGTTGAGACCAGAACTCTATGGAAACCTGGTAATTGGTTCTGAGGCCACCAAAATGTCATCCAAAAATAGGAAAAAGTGAGAATTAAAGATAAATAAGTAGATAACTAATATAGATAAAGCAAATCCTTACATATAAAAGAAAGATCCGCTGGGAGCTGTAAATCACTGTCTATGTCAGTGTTTCCCGAGCAGGGAGCCTCCAGCTATTGCAAAACTACAACTCCCAGCATGCCCGGACAGCCAAAGGCTGTCCGGGCATGCTGGGAGTTGTAGTTTTGCAACAGCTGGGGGCACCCTGCTTGGGAAACACTGGTCTATGTAGAGGACAGGAGCTTCTTCAAGGTCCTGTACAGTACATGCAATGTCCTAAAAAAGTTAAATGGAGTCGCCCTCACCTGGTGTTCAAAGGAGCAGGTAACCCTGGCACAGGTAAAGTGTACAGAGCATGTAATACCTCCTTGTACTGTAGGGGGCGCTACCAGACATCAGTCAGTGCATACGCTTCAGTAATACAGGTGTTTTACCAGTAAATTGCCCCTTCTGATTGGTTGTTCTTCCGGCCATTGACACGTTGCACAGATCTGGATTGTCCGTAGCATTGTATGTTGAGTCTGGTTTCAACTTACAATGGTCCAGAAAAGACCATCATATGTTGAAACTATTGTATGTTGAGGCCATTGTAGGTTGAGGGATCACTTTACTACCTTTGTGTTTGTGCTGCCTACCTACTGGATTAATTTTTTATTTTATTTTTTTATGGCATTCTGATTCTCTGTGCAGGAAAAATGACGTTGTCTTTATTCTGTGGAACGGTACAATTATGACAATACCAAATTCATGGGCAATGCCCATACATCTTATAGCAAGAAGGGGTTAACGCTGGTGGAAGACTAGTCCCTGAGAGAGCGGGATAACAGGAAGACTTTGTTTTTCCCCTTTTTTATCTTTTAGGTTTGGACAATGCAAACTAAAACAAGAATAAACTGCAAATCAGGGAGGTCTGTCTCTTGCATACACCAAGCCAAACCGACTAGCTCAGTGTCTGGTGGAGGGGTATGGCGTGCAGGAGGAGCGAACACTTTTGGCTTAGTACACACTTCATAGTGGCGCTAGTTTATACCCATTCCTATACCCAGTCTTCTATGTCCACCATTCACCCCAGTTTATCTAATGGTCGGAGATGCTTTCAGGACTGACATCCCAACCGATTTAAGCTTTGGACATGTCTGGGCGATATGTAAAAAGTTTATTTAAATGACAGTAAGAATTTTAGAAAAATGCAAGAAGTGATAATAAATTCTGTTTATGTTTTAATTCCCTAGAATCTCCTCAGTGAGGTTGAAATTTTCAGAAAGAAAATAGAAGCTGCATCAGCCCTTATAGATGGGCTCAATGGAGAGAAGATTCGGTGGACTGAACAGAGCGAAGTGCTTAAAACTCACATGAACAGGTAGATGTTCACTCATTGATCTGTAATGTGCACCTATTGTTACAAAAAATATCCCAATATATCCTTAGCCAGCTGTGGATGTATATTAGATGAATAGCACCCTAAAATGCTTAGCTGCTCCCTCTCGAATCTCACAGCTAGAGAGAGACTGTAAAATTAGCCCCATCTCTCCTCATTTATCCCACCTCGTATTTACTGTTTTACACTAGATGGAATTTTTAATAACTGATATTTGTAGATAACCTGCAGGCAGGGAAATGGGAACCACAGGCTCCTGGACGATGAACGTCTTCCCTAATAAGATATATTGAAAGCTTTGCCAGTGCCTGGAAAGGTTGGGAAAATGCCCATGAGAGGAGGGGGACCATTCCTGCTCCTGGCATTACATTCACCTCCTTCTAGATACATATACAATTTAAAGGGGACAAAATAAAAAAATAAAAAAGTGATTTAACAGCAGGTTGTGCTGTTAATTAAAATATAAAAAACAAACGCTTATTTCATTTTTATAACAAGAAAATAAATTACTAATATAAAAATGGCAGAAAAATAAAGCCATACATAATACAGAAAAAAAGAGACAGAAAATATTTTAATAAGCAAAGGAGAAGTAACTTTTAAGGCTTTATGGCTGCTTGTTAAATAAACTGCAGCTCTATGACTGGACATACAGACCTCCTCTAATATTAAGTGTATTAAAGGGAACCTGTCACGTTAAAAATGCGGTCTAATCCAAAAGCATCATGTTATAGAGCTGGGGGGCTGAGCAGATTGATATATAGTTTTATTTGTCTCCTATACAAAGATGTCAATCACTGATTAGGACCGCCCACATTACTTAGTAATTGACATCTCTTTTTATAAGCACACCTATATACAGATAGCTGTCAATCACTTAGTAGGACCGCCCACATTACCTAGTGACTGACATTTCTTTATAAGCACACCTATATACAGATAGCTGTCAATCACTGATTAGGACCGCCCACATTACCTAGTGATTGACATCTCTTTATAAGTACACCTATATACAGATAGCTGTCAATCACTTAGTAGGACCGCCCACATTACCTAGTGATTGACATCTCTTTATAAGTACACCTATATACAGATAGCTGTCAATCACTTAGTAGGACCGCCCACATTACCTAGTGACTGACATCTCTTTATAAGCACACCTATATACAGATAGCTGTCAATCACTTAGTAGGACCGCCCACATTACCTAGTGATTGACATCTCTTTATAAGCACACCTATATACAGATAGCTGTCAATCACTTAGTAGGACCGCCCACATTACCTAGTGATTGACATCTCTTTCTATGTGCACAGCTATAAACAGCTGTTGATTACTGACCACAAGGTTCAGAATAAGCAGAGATTTACATGGATAAATGGAAAGGTAATCCTGGAATTTTCCTTACTATCCATAAATGTATCTGTTCAGCTCCTCCTGCTCTTTAACCCGCTGCCGGCAAATTGGAGCATATTTTAATGTGAAATGTTCCCTATAATCCCTTCTAAGAGTAATAAGAAGAAGGACTGTCAGAGAAGAGGTAAATACAGGATGGTGGATGTGAAGGGTACTATTTGCTGGTCTACTTACTGGTGGACATGAAAAGAGATCCTTTTATAAGAAAGTAATAAAAATTACATGAAAACAAAATAAGAATGCCTGCAGAAACTAAGTTAAAGTGGTACTCCGGCACTAAGACATCTTATCCCCTATCCTATCCCGTGATCTTCAACGCCGCACCCCGTTAGAATCAGTCCCCGGAGCATGTTCGCTCCGGGTCTGATTACTGGCGATCACGGGGAAGGAGTATTGTGATGTCACGGCTCCGCCCCCGTGTGACATCATGCTCCGCCCCCTCAATGCAAGCCTATGGGAGGGGGCGTAACAGCTGTCACTCCCCTTCAAAAGACTTGCATTGAGGGGGCGGAGCGTGACGCCACACGGCGGCGGGGCTGTGACATCACTATGCTCTGTCCTCGTGGTCGAGATGGACTCAGCCTGAGGACCTCCAGCGGTTCTGGAAGCCGCTAAAGGTGGGTGCTGCATGGTAGATCCCAGCAGCGGGACCCCGGCGATCGGGGATAAGATGTCTAGGGGCGGAGTACCCCTTAAAATTTTCAGTGTTAGATCCCATAAAATCAAGTGAATAAAATGATGGCGTATATGTGTACATGCAGTTCATGTGTTGCAGAAATTTCTGCGACTGAAAACCAGTTCTGATCATATAGATGAGGTTGCTTTAACAGCAAGTACATACATCTCAGATGAATAAATCAGACTCAGAAATGTCGGCAACAAATCTGCTGCATGTGAATTTACCCTTTGACTTCAGGATCCCCAGATGCAAGGCTCCTCTGTGCTCACCTCTGACGGACTCGCCTGTGTATTCTTATAAGGTCATATGTAGATGCAGGGTCAGAGGCTCTGTTATCAGGATATAAATATTTATTGGACCTATAAGTCAGTTATTTCTGTGCTGAGGTTAAATATTGCTTTGCCCTGGATTATTGTACTGCAAATCCATTGCTTCTCTGTGCCAAATGAAATGGAGTTCACTCTTTGTAAGGATAATGCTGCTAGATATGAGGAATAAATAGTGACCGGACTGGTCATTACAGGTGCCTCCTGTGCCCTATCTGCTTTCATCTTCATATATACGTCCATCAATATCAAGGCAAAACAGGGCTCCCAAAATAATTATTGGTTTCAGGATGAACATTGTAAATTGAAACTATTAAATCCTGAGACCAAAACTCTATGGAAAACCAGAAAAAGATGACAAGATAACTAATTTAGATAGTATAACAGCTGGATGTAGCTGCTTGAAGTGTCAAATCACTTATATATAGAGGGCAGGTGCTTCTTCAGGGTCCTTTATAGTATACACAGTGCATTGGAGGTATAATATGGAATGGCCATCAGCTGGTGTCCAAGGGGAGGCTAGTACTGGCACATGTGAAGAGCAATACCGTACTGCGCGACACTCTAGAGAGGCACTATAAGACAGCAAATAAGTGCATGTACATTAATAATACAGGGGTTTTATCTGGTTGGATCTTTCTGCCATTTAGACAAGTCACCAATCTGGACTGTCTGTAGCATTGTTTTGTGTGGCTTCCAGTTACAATTGTTTAGAAAAGACAATTGTTTATTAAAAATATTGTAACCTGAGGCCATTGTAAGTTGTGGCGTATACAGCAATGTTCCTATAACTTGATTTTTGCATTAATGCTAGGGTAACAGATAATCAGAATTTAGTTTCCGTTGCCCTTTATTCCAACCCTTGGTGACCCACAGAACAATAAAGATGTCAGCGCCACCAACAGTGATGAAGTCGCCCTGGTGAAGGTGAAACTACTCGGGCGCCACTGAATTTTCCACTTGGATATTTTCACAATCATTCCACAAATGTGGCTGACATAACCCTAAGTGTCTGTTCACACTATGCAATTCCCACGGAATTCTGCGGGCGGAATTATGTGCGGTGAACTTACATCAATGGGAATGGGTTTCCGCGAAATTGAAATTAGAATTGTTCAGCACAGAGAATGAACATGTTCATTCTTTGTGCGGAATTCCGCGAGGACTGTATAGCTGTCAATGGTGACGGCGCAGTGCCGTGGGGTCCTACCGCCGACGGCGGCTGCCAGGCTGAATTCAGCGTTCATTCTGCAGTGTGAACGCACCCTTAGGCTACGTGTTCATGGCATTGGGATATCACACCTAATGATTGACAATGTTGTCATGTTGGGACCTCCAGTCTGATGAGACCACAACAAGACTTTCATGAGACAGTAGGATATTTGGTCACAAGTCGCACGTGCCAGCATTGACCTCAAATTCTCAGTGTTTTTTTTTTCTTTTAATAATTTTTACATTTTAAATGTGAGCAGATGACAAAACCATCTCTACACAGAGATCAAAACAGAAACTGAAAGCAACTGGTGGCAAAGATCAACAGAAAATACAGGACGACCTTCGCCAGGCTTGTTTTTCGCAACTCTTAACAGAGCAGTTAAACTAGAGGCCCTAAATCATTAGCACACGGCCACATCTCCATATTAAAATATAACCTTTGCTAAAATAATACCAATAAATCAGAAATAGATCAAAGAAAGGCCGAACACTAAACCACCAATAACGGGGTATAGAGAGAAGGAGGACAATACCAGTAGACACCTAATTACTGCTATGGTCCAGGGAAACCTATTCCCGTCATATCAACAACCTTGTCCCAATGTGTTTCCCCCTAAAAACACATAGCAAGGTTCATTAGGGGACATTTGACAGGATAACTAGTACCGTATTTTTCGCCCTATAGGACGCACCGGCATATAAGACGCACCCAATTTTAAAGGTGCAAAATCAAGAAAAAAAAGATTCTGAACCCAACAGTGATCTTCAACTTGCGGACCTCCAGATGTTGCAAAACTACAACTCCCAGCATGCCCGGACAGCCGTTGGCTGTCCGGACATGCTGGGAGTTGTAGTTTTGCAACATCTGAAGGTCCGCAGGTTGAAGACCACTGGATAGGAGGTAATGCTCACGTGTCCCCGCCGCTCCGGACCCGTCACCGCTGCCCTGGATGTTGCTCCATCCCTGTCGCCGCCTCCCCGTGGTGTCCCCAACGCTCCGGACGTCTTCTGCCCCGGGATCCACGCTCTCCGTCACCGTCATCATGTCGCTACGCACGCCGCTCCTATTGGATGACAGGACGGCGTGCACGACAACGTGATGACGTCGAAGGAGAGCGCAGGCCATGCAGGGATCCCGGCACGGATCAGACACCGAGGAGGCAGGTAAGGTCCCTCCCGGTGTCCTGTAAGCTGTTCGGGACGCCGCGATTTCAGCCGGGTTAGTGTCACTTTCGCTTCAGACGCGGCGGTCAGCTTTGATTGCCGCGTCTGAAGGGTTAATACAGGGCATCACCACGATCGGTGATGTCCTGTATTAGCCGCGGGTCCCGGCCGTTGATGGCCGCAGGGACCGCCGCGATAGGTGTGTATTCGCCGTATAAGACGCACCAACTTTTCCCCCCCAGTTTTGGGTAAGAAAAAGTGCGTCTTATACGGCGAAAAATACGGTAAACAATAGAAATACCATATCATGGTAGGATGAACTCATGCAGACATAAATAAACCGTGAAAAATATAGACAATTAATACCACTGTCCACAATTGGACCACTCATTCAGGACCCCTTGATGGAACATACTAAGCATTGATAGCATGCCAGCTGATGGATAGGCCTGGTTATCATTTTGCTGGCTGGTATAATTGCTAGTAGAACGGTGCCGCTAAATACCAGTCGTTGGTGCAGGGTAATCCTTGTTTTATTCCCACTGTAATGTCACATGACCTATATCTATGCTGCCATGTAACAGTGTAGCCCTAGCTTTGTGCTGCTGATGCACCATTGTTACCCTCACACTGCTGCTACATTCACATTACGATTTTTGCATTTGTCAAATTTATACAATTCTATCCTTCAAAATTATATAAAATCTTATATCTAGACCAGTGTTTCCTAACCTACAACTCTCTGCATGCCCGGGTAGCCTGTGGCTGGGAGTCGTAGTTATGAAACAGCTAAAGGCCAACTGGTTGGGAAACACTAAGCACATACTGTATGTTTTATAAAACGGACAAAAATGATTGTTTTTTATTTATTTATTTTTTGGTATATGATTTTTGGCCATTTATTTTAACAATACGTACAACAAAAATCGCTTTAATACTTTAAACGCACTTTCTGAGATGCTGATGTCACCGGCCTCGCAGCTGCTTTTAGTTTCCAGCTCTACCAGGTGACACCTTTGGCCGCTGTTTACACCCACAGTGAGAGTATCAGACTTCCCTGAACATTGTATGTCACATTTTAGAACTTCACCCGATGGCCTTGTATCTTTATATTTCTAGCCTCGCTGGCGATGTCCTCGTAGCAACCGCCTTCCTGTCATACTGCGGACCGTTTAATGAAGCATTCAGGAATCTCCTACTAAAGGATATTTGGGTAAAGGAAATACGAAGCAGGAACATCCCGTTGTCAGAGAACCTAAGCGTGGTGTCCGTGTTAGTAGACCAGCTGACGGTAAGAAGAGAGGACTATGTGGTTTATCTCTAAAAGTATGAAATGTTTACACCATTGATGACAGGCAGGGGGCAGTGTGACACCAGAATTCTGGACTGGAATCAGAGCAGGATATTTGTATACGGTATGTTCCCTCCAGCATCACATGATATCAGTTCTCCTCTGTATTTTATTCATATAGATGACAGGATGTCACGCACTAGATAATAAACTTACACCGTAGTGCTCTGCGTGGGTTGTATGTATTGTGTGGGTTGTGTACAGTTTGAGGCAATGTTTCTTCATTGCTCGATCCTGTCCATATACTATTTATTGGATGGATACAATGTTCGAATAGTAGAGTCCCATCTCCACACTGTCATAAAGACAGCAATCCCTGAAATCTGATCCTCCATGCTGATATTTTTTTCATTGAATATTTGAAGATCTTTTCTGTGAGTGGTCAATGACCTTAAATGATCCACCTATGTAATATCTATTTATTTTGTACATTTATCACTCCTTCCCCGGTCTCTCCAGAGTCAACCTTTTTAGGTTTTATTCTGTTTTATGATCCTCCGATATCTGGTTGTTTGTGTATATATTATCAGAAATTTACAGCAATAATATACAGTCACGTGAGTCTGCATTCACATCGATGAGACAATCTGCTGTCTATGAGCAGCTTTACCCCACGTTCTTCTGCCTTTACTGTTCTCACAATGTACATGCTGATTTTCATACTAGATTTTTTACATTTTTGATATAGTTCAGGGAAAAAGGGGTGATTCCAATTTCCTCTTAAAGGAAAACTAACAGCTTGTTAACCCACATGGTTATAGTGCGGGAGAAGAGCATTAAAAACAGTGGTCAATTACTTTAATCAGTGTAGTAGTTTCAGGTTTATGGCAGTTTTGTCTACTATTCTTATTGTGCTGCTGTACGCTATGGACGTGGGGAGCCGGCTTGCTGAGCTCACTTGTCTCCTAAATATTTACCCCCGGCCTGCCCCCATGATGAATATGCACATGTATTCACCTTTTACCTCACTAAGACCTGAGTGACTGCTGGGGGTGAGTGCTCTGCTCCTTGAGAAAGCAGAGCACTCACCCTGGCAGGCACTTACTTCCTAGTGACGTGAGAATGAAGACATTTGCATATTCATCAATGGGGAGGGTTGGACAGTAAATATTGAGGTGCCAGGGGAGCTTGGCGAGCCGGCTCCTGCCTCCATTACACACAGCGGCGCAGCCAAGAATAGAAGAAAAAAATGGCATAACTCTGAAACTACTACACCAAATAAAGTAAGTGAACATTATTTGTAGTGATATCCAAACTGTAGAAAAGGAAAGGCATCCTGCACTCACTGTGTAAGATCTGGTTATTCAGCTCCCATCTCGGGCCGCTCCTCCGGTAGGGAAATCATGACAGCGTGGGGCTCTCAGAGGCGACTGCCGGCCGGACGAAGCGCATTCATATGAAACCGCCGGCAGTCGCCTTTGAGCGCCCCACGCTGTCCTGATTTCTCTACTGGAGGAGCGGCCCGAGATGGGAGCTGAATAACCAGATCTTGCACGGTGAGTGCAGGACGCCTTTCCTTTTCTACAGTTTGCATATTATTGATTCCTGTTTATTGTCCTAGCACCGCCGTGTATGGTCGTATCTGGTTTCCTGCCTGAAGTGAGTATCTCCATCTCATGGTTGTGAGGGCTATAGGTCTCGGTGCCACTGTTCGGTGTCTTTTTTGGTTGGGTTATTTGTAGTGAACAGGCTGTCAGTTTCCCTTTAACACTTTTCCAGTGTTCAGCCTGCCTTTAGCTACAGCCTGCCATTATAGAGAAACTATGGCTTTACTTCCCAACATAAGTAATGACAGTAATTTTTATGTCATAAACCTTGTATTTATAGGTGAGTGAATGGATCCTGCAGGGTTTACCAGGAGATGATCTTTCTATCCAAAATGGTATAATCATCACTAAGGCTGCAAGATATCCTCTACTTATTGACCCGCAGTCTCAAGGGAAGACATGGATAAAGAACAAGGAGAAAAACAATGAACTTCAGGTCATTCATTACATAACAGTGAAGTCTCTATGCAATAGGTTCATAGTTGTTATATGTTCAGTCTTCCCCCAGGTTGTGGCTTTTAAATGAACACTAACATTTCAACAAACATAAATCAATAGTAGAAGGTAATATAAGAAAGTTGTAATATATATTTTACAAGAGAAAATTCCTTCTTCACAACTTATCATTCTCCTTTCCTCCCTCTCCTAAAATCATAACTGAGGGATCAGGTTACTGCTGCCTATAGAACTGTATGGATATGGGAAGAGGAGGGAGGTGCAGAGTGCGATAGAAACATTGAGACACAGAGAAGCTGCTGAAAGCTCTAGTATTTTATTTATAGAGATGGAGCCTGCAGAAAAGAAAACTGGTGTAAATACTGTATAAAATGTATATAATGTCCATAAATAGTGGATACATGCGACAGCTTATCCTGAAAAGTCACCTGAAATTACAGTTTTTTTCAAATAACCAGTTCTAGGAAAATGTTCCCATAACTATTTCTGTAGAAAACTGTCATTTCAAAATCTTGTTTTCTATAATTGGGTTAAAAAAAAATACATAAAAACTGTGATGAAATTATCCTCAGCACAAATCATGTTTTGGACAGATAGTTAGGAATGTACAAGCGATATTATTATTGCAGCCGGAACCTCTGTGTACACTGCGTCTGATCCATTTGTCTCCGAACTTATATCCCCAACAGAAGGCTGCAACATAAAGTGCTATATAGCCGTTGTATACTGCCTGTATGAAATATTCCTATACGGCGCTAGATGCTTTTTATTCTGGCCCTTTGTATAGGACAGTGTAGATTTCTGCATTTTCCTGAAGAGTCAAACAGTATACCAATGTATAGCAGCTTAACAGAGGCTCAGGGTACAGTCTTCTGGCTCTGGCAGGTTAGTGGAAGCCTTTGTTTACATTTGGCAAATATGGCGGGAGCACAGTGTGCATGGAGCCTTACAGGTTAACCCCTTAATGACGCAGGGTGTTTCCGTTTTTTGCATTTTAATTTTTTCCTCATCACCTTCTAAAAATCATAACGCTTTCCATATTATGGCTTATTTTTTGCGCCACCAATTCCACTTTGCAATGACATTAGTCTTATTACCAAAATATCCATGGCGAAGCTGAAAAAAAATTCATTGTGCAACGCAATTGAAGAAAAAACGCCATTTTGTAATTTTTAGGGGCTTCTGTTTCTACATAGTGCATTATTCAGTAAAAATGACACCTTATCTTTTTTCTGTAGGTCCATACGGTTAGATGATACCCAAATTATATAGGTTTGATTTTGTCGTACTTCTAAAAAAAAAATTAGAACTACATGCAGGAAAATGTATACGTTTAAAATTGTCATCTTCTGACCCCTATAACTTTTTTTTTATTTTTCCGTGTACGGGCCGGTATGAGGGCTCATTTTTTGCATCATGATCTGATGTTTTTATCTGTACCATGTTTATATTGATTGGATTTTTTGATTGCTTTTTATTCATTTTTTCATTATATAAAAAATGACCAAAAATACGCTATTTTGGTCTTTGGAATTTTTTGACGCATACGCCATTGACTGTGCGGTTTAATTAATGGTATATTTTTATAGTTCCCGACATTTCCGCACGCGGCGATACCACATATGTTTATTTTTATTTACACAGTTTTTTCTTTTTAAATGGGAAAAGGGGGTGATTCTTACTTTTATTAGTGAAGGTGTTAAATGATCTTTAGTAACTTTTTACACTTTTTTTTGCAGTGTTATAGCTCCCCCTGGTGGCTATTTCACTGCACATACCGATTTCATACACAGATCATTGCCGTGCATTGACACAGCAAAGATCAGTGTAAACGGCTGTCGATTGGTAAAGCCTGGATTTCAGGCTTGGAGCAATCAATCACCGATCGGATGCGACGGAGGCAGGTGAGGGGACCTCCGCTCGCGTTCTAGCTGATCGGGACATCGCGATTTCACCACGATGTTCCCGATCAGCCTGACTGAGCTGCCTGGAAGCTTTTACTTTCATTTTAGACGCGGCGATCAACTTTGAACGCTGCATCTAAAGGGTTAATAGCGTGCGGCACTACGATTGGTGCCGCACGCTATTAGCTCAGGGTCCCGGCTGTCATTAGCCACTGGGACTGACCCGGTATGACGCGGATTCACGGTGTGACCCCGCATTTTATACCGGGCGCAGGGCGTACAGGTACGCCCTGCATCCTTAAGAGGTTAAAGGGGAACTCCGGCAGAAACAAGTGGAAAACAAATGTTTTCAAATCAACTGGTGCAAGAAAGTTAAACAGATTTGTAAATCACTTCTATTTAAAAATCTTAACCCTTCCAGTACTTAGCTGCTGTATGCTCCAGAGAAAATTGTGAAGTTCTTTCCAGTCTGACCACAGTGCTCTCTGCTGACACCTCTGTCTGTGTCAGTAATAGTCCAGATAAGAAGCAAATCCCCTTAGAAAACCTCTCCTGCTCTGGACAGTTCCTGATAGAACAGAGGTGTCAGCAGAGAGCACTGTAGTCAGACTAGAAAGAACTTCACAAATTTCTCTGTAGTATATATGTAGTATACAGTGGCTGATAAGTACTGGAAGGGTTAAGATTTTTAAATAGAAGTAATTTACAAATCTGTTTAACTTTTTGGCACCAGTTTATTTGAAAAAAAAAAATAATAATTCCACCGGAGTATCCCTTTAAATATATTCATACACCGTATCAGCATGTGCAGGTGGGACACTTTTTTTCCATCCAAGAAAATTCACCAATTAATTTCACAATAAAATAATCTAAGTGAGGTTCTTTAATGCAGATAATGTCCCACCCACATATGGGGGCCAATACATGCACAACTTTCCCAGCAAAATCGTACAAACATCCGGCTGTAAGTTTGTGAAACCCTATAAATCAGTACAATAATCCATATATCCCTGTATTCCAGGTGACTTCCCTCAACCACAAATGTTTCCACAATCATTTGGAGGCCTGTCTGTCATTAGGGAGGCCTCTGCTCATCGAAGATATTGGAGACGAACTGGATCCCTTCTTGGATAATGTTTTAGAAAAGCACTTTGTTAAATCTGGATCCTCCTTAAAGGTCTTTGTATATATGTTTTATTTTTTAGTCCTCCTTCATAAATACTATCTTTAAATTGTTCTCAAACACTAAAAGAAAAAGAAAAAATTCTTAAATGTCAACTGTTTTGTTGCTTTTTTCCCCCCAAATGTTTTTACTGGTGTTTTTAATTTTGCCAACTAGAAAAGGGCATTGTATATTTCCCTATATACTTTAAATAGGCTTTAAAGGGTTATTTCCATCTCTACTATTTATTCTACTACTATTTATACTACTACTTATTCCCTAGGATAGGAAGTAACAAGCTGATCAGTGGTGGTCCGACCCCTGGGACTCCCACCAATCACGAAAACAGTGGCATAATTGTCCCTGGGCTGAATGGAGGGCACTGCACATGCATGATCACTGCATCATTCATTGTCTATGGGGCCGCTAAAGATTTTTGGTTGGACTTCCCCACCGATCAGCTTATTATCCTCCATACTATGAATAGGGAGTACCTCTTTAACCCCTTAATGACCATGCCCATTTTGACCTTAAGGACCAGGCCAATTTTATTTTTTGTTTTCGTTTTTTCCTCCTCGCCTTCTGAAAATCATAACTGTTTTTTTTTTTTTCATCAACAGACTAATATTAGGGCTTGTTTTTTGCACAACCAGTTGTCCTTTGTAATGACATCACTCATTTTACCATAAAATGAATGGCGCAACCAAACAAAACAATTTTTGTGGGGAAATTGAAAAGAAAACCGCAATTTTGCAAATTTATGGTAACAATTTATGGTAAAAATGACATATTTTCTTTATGCAGCAGGTCAATACGATTAAAATGATATCCATGATTACATACTTTTCTATTACTGTACCGCTTAAAAAAAAAATCGCTAACTTTTTAACCAAATTAGTATGTTTAAAATCCCTCTATTTTGACGACCTATAACTTTTTCAATTTTCCGTCTAAGCGGCAGTAAAAGTGCAAATTTTTTGCGCCGTGATCTGTACTTTTTATTGATACCACATTTGTGTATATAAAACTTTTCATATTTTTTTATAAACATTTTTGGGAATAAAATGTGACAAAAAAGTAGCAATTTTGGACTTTATTTAATTTTTTTTACGTTCAAACCATTCACCGTATGGGATCATTAAAGGGGTTGTGCGCTGCCCTGCCTTTCGGAGCTCCGCACGCAGCATCCGGAAGTTCATTACTCCGAACGCTGTGTGCGGGCTTCTGTGTTCGCGGTCACCGGGCGTGTCATAGACTTTGGTAGAGGGGGCGAGCGTGACGTCACGAGGGGGCCGGGCATGACGTCATGTCCGGCGGCCGCGAACACGGGAGTAATGAACTTCCGGACGCTGCATGCGGAGCTCCAAAAGGCAGGGCAGCGCACAACCCCTTTAATCCTGTTCATGTGAATTAATACTTGCGTCACTATTTTTGTGTTTTCTAGGTAAAAGTTGGTGATAAAGAATTTGATGTAGTTGACAAGTTCAGACTCTACATAACCACCAAGCTGCCAAATCCTGTCTTCACTCCAGAAATTAATGCAAAAACCTTACTCATTGACTTCACGGTTACTATAAAAGGACTGGAAAACCAGCTGCTGGGTAGAGTCCTCTTTTCTGAGAAGCAGGTAATGTACCCTAAATAGTGTGCATGTGTGGTGGCACACTAGTGCTACTGACTGGGGTGTATGGGTCCTGTTTGTGACTCAGGGTGGTTAGACGTGTCACTTTGTAACGCCAGGACTCTGTTAACCTACAAGGTCCAAGGATACCACAGCTTCTCCTGGGGCTGGCGCAGGATAATAAATACACTGATGCCAGGTGGAGCTTCTGAAAATCAGCAGAGCGATATGTGATTCTTAGAACTAATCACATTGTAGGATCGCTGGGCACCTCCATATGGTGACGAAATATGGGAGGTTACATTGATGATGTTTTGTCCAAATTCATTTATATTTAAATAATTATCACCCCCTCCACTCTCACACCATCTCATCAAATAAGTAATTTACCTACACTAACAAAAATATACCTGTGCTTCGCTGGTGCCTCATCAACTCTTCCTTTCAGTATCATCTTGCATATTGTGCTTGTACTTACATCACTCTAGCCCAGTGGTCTCCAACCTGCGGACCTCCAGATGTTGCAAAACTTCAACTCCCTGCAAGCCCTGACAGCCGTTGGCTGTCTGGGCAAGCTGGGAGTTGTAGTTTTGCAACATCTGGAGCTTCGCAGGTGGGAGACCACTGCTCTAGCCCATAGGCTACGAAGACAGTGACATCACAAGTACAGTGGTCCCTCAACATACGATGGTAATCAGTTCCAAATGAACGATCGTTAGTTGAAACCATCATATGTTGAGGGATCCGTGCAATGTAAAGTATAGGACAGTGGTCTCCAACCTGCGGACCTCCAGATGTTGCAAAACTACAACTCCCAGCATGCCCGGACAACCAATGGCTGTCCGGGCATGCTGGGAGTTGTAGTTTTGCAACATCTGGAGGTCTGCAGGTTGAAGACCACTGGTATAGGAGGTTAAACAGTACTCACCTGTTATACAGTACTCACCGCTGCCCTGGATGTCGCCCTCCATTGCTGCCGCCGTGTCCCCGGACCGTCTCTGCTGCGTCTCTTCTTCGCCGTCATCACGTCGCTACGCACGCCGCTCCTCTTGGATGACGGGACGGCATGCGCGGTGACGTGATGATGATGATGGAGAGCGCCGGTGATGCAGGGGATCCCGAAGAGGACGCGCTGAGACCCCGAGGACAGGTGAGTGACACCCACCGGACCACGCGGGGCACCTTAAATGGCTATCCGGCAGCAGCTGAAGCAGTCTGCGCTGCCGGATAGACGTGTATGCGATGGCCCCGACATACAAAAGCATCGTATGTTGATGCTGCCTCTGAGAATGATCGTATGCTGGAATGATCGTATGTCGGGTTGATCGTATGTCGGGGCCATAGTAGGTCGGGGGGGGGGGGGGGGGTCACTGTAATGGGACATTATGGCAGAGAGGAGAAGTGGTGCATTTTTACAATGTATGTAAATTACTTATTTAATGTGATGAGGGGATACCTTAAAAATGTATCCAAATGGGCCCATTAAGCGGCAGCTCTATAAGTGCCCCTGCCTGATCTGTAGTGACATTACTCAGCACTGCCTACCAGCTCAGTGTAAGGGAATTAATGCCGCCTTCATGTCTTGTTTAGAGGACTTGGTGGGAGCTATGTTCCAAATTGCACAATGGATCAGTCCGCTTGGTTACGTGCTGTACAGTATACAACACTTTTTTTGGCTGCTACGAGACAAAGGCCTCACATTCTAGTTAGAGATTTGCATTCTATCTGCTTTATGGTGACTCAAAGCTCCAAGCACTGCCAAGAGGTTTGAAGTGCACTATAGAGCTTCACAGGTCTCTCATTTTGGAACCCATTAGTGATCACAGACTGGTATAAGCTTCTGATGTGTACAGGGCCAGATTTTATGTTAGACCCAAGAGGCCCTTGCCCTGCAGAAAGAGCATCTGATCTCCAGGGCCAGATTCTAGCTTGTGCACTGGTGATTGGTGCATTAGGCTCATTCAGTACTTTTATACATGTCATGTAGCTTTGCTTTGATGGGAAATATTTTGGTACGTTATGCTCAGTCGTCTTTTCTGGTACAATCCTGGCCATGTTTTGGATTGTGCTGGATTGTACTAGATTATGACTAGTAGTAGATCAGTTTGGTTGGATTTTTTTAGGCTTGTATTTTAAAGGGGTACTCCCGTGGAAAACTTTTTTTTTTAAATCAACTGATGCCAGAAAGTGAAACAGATTTGTAAATCACTTCTATTAAAAAATCTTAATCCTTCCAGTACTTTTTAGGGGCTGTATACTAAAGAGAAATCCAAAAAAGAAATGCATTTCCTGTGATGTCCTGACTACAGTGCTCTCTGCTGACCTCTGCTGTCCATATTAGGAACTGTCCAGAGAAGAAGAAAATCCCCATAGCAAACATATGCTTCTCTGGACAGTTCCTAAAGTGGTCAGCAGAGGTCAGCAGAGAGCACTGTGGTCATGACATCAGAGGAAATGCATTTCTTTTTGGATTTCTCGTTAGTATACAGCCCGTGAAAAGTACTGGAAGGATTAAGATTTTTTAATAGAAGTGATTTACAAATCTGTTTAACTTTCTGGCACCAGTTGAAAAAAATGAGTTTTCCACGAGAGTACCCCTTTAAGCTCCACTAAAAAGAGCATTGTATCTCAACAGAGATTGTAATAACTTTCTTGTATACAAGGTATAAGCACTAGATTAGAGTTTTCACATTCATCTATTTGCTTACTCTGTTTTTTATTGTTTTCCAGGAGCTGGAGGCAGAGAGAATCAAACTGATGAAACAGGTTAATGTGAATAAACGTAAAATGCAGGAGCTGGAGGACAGTCTTCTCTATAGGCTTAGTGCAACTACAGGTATTTATTGAAATATTGTAGATAGGTCTGATCAACACTGCTTTAGAGTACTACATCAGTTTATACACTTTAGTCCGACTTTAGTCCGCCAGACCATCCAACTTTCTACAAAATTATATATTTCTGTCAGTAAATGAGAACAATCATTATTGGCATATAGAGGCTGCAGACAGAGGAGCACAACTTCATAGGGGTCTTAGGGTCTCCTCTAACCATACACATACACCATACACAGTAGAAAAAAGTCAACCATAATGTCCTGCTATGTGTTTGGTGCCTTCTGACTCGTCCCTCAGAGATGAATGGACATGTTGAATTAATGGACCTTCTATTTAAAAATTTCAAGGCTTCCAGTACTAATCAGCTGCTTTATGTCCTGCAGGAAGTTATGAAGTCTTTCCAGACAGATACCTGAGATCTCATGAAACATATGACAAAGTAAAAAAATGTCAGAAATGTATACATAGATTAAACTTTATTTAGATAAAACAAGTAAACAGGTTTATGTCAGTGTTCAGTACCCGAGAGAAATAAAGGGAGCAGACAGCAGAGGCAGGAGAAAACATAGTGAAAGGTTCACCCTAATGACAGATCCCTTGATGATCCAGAAGCCGAGTGGGGAATGATCTGCAGATATCTCAGATTACATTGTGTAAGAGCAACATACAATGATCCTAGATATGATAGATGTCGGTCATACTCTTTATTGGAGACTGTTGGAGTTCTGCTTCAGTCACACATGGTGCTGTTTGAGGGGACCATAAATGACATGCTGGACCGGACGGTGATCAGCAGCGAGTTGTGTCAGGAAGCCAAAAACAGCCCAATCAACTGTTTTACCCAGTTTGAGTAACTTATTACATTTAATGGGGTTTGTGTAAACGAGTTAAGACCACGAGCGACTCTCTATATGTAATTCCTAGATCTGTAGCTTGTGGTGTTGAGCTGTTTATGGGACTTGTAATAATTCCAATGGGAGATACACAAACTGCATAAAGTCAGCTCAGCTGTTTTCATCTTTATGGCTACCTATAACTAGTCTTGGGGGACCTGGGGGACGTCCTATGAAGATGGAACACCCTTTTAAGACCAGAAACCATTTATGAAGAAAGCTGTGCGATAACTGGGGGCATATACGTTCTGCTAACATTGTAGTTTACTCATTGTCAGGATGTTTAGTTGAAGATAAATCTCTGATGGAAATTCTGAGAATTACTAAGCAAAGAGTCAATGAAGTGAGGGAGAAGCTGCACATCGCCACCGACACAGAAGCGCAAATCATGGAGGCTCGGGAGGAATACCGTCTAGCAGCCGCACGGGGAAGCCTCCTGTATACCCTGATGACAGAGATGAACGCGGTCAATGTTATGTATAACATGTCACTTCGCCAGTTCTTCAAGCTGTTTGATAGATCCACAGCCAGGTACAAGGATGTTCTCACACTTCTCTTGGGCCTTATCATAATCCAGCACTATAATCCTGCTCCTGTTTCATCTCACAGATCAGACAGAAGTCCCCATTCTCAAAAAAGAATCAGAAACATCACTGAATATTTAACCTATGAAGTTTTTAGATATTACACCAGAGGTTTGTATGAGAGGCATAAATTCCTGTTTGCTTTGCTTCTGACACTGAGAGTCGACCTCCAGCGAGGATACATCAAACACAAGGAGTTCCAGGCTCTTCTTCAGGGTAAGGGAAACTTTAGTTTCTCCAGATTTGTTCCTGATTAGAGGCAGATACTAAACATGTTCCTTTTTCTAATCTGTTACTATTTTCTGATTGTAATTGTAATGAGCAGCCCCACCTTCCCTCTTATCTTCCTAAGGGACCAGACATTCTTAGACATCTCCATTCATCTATAAACACATGTAATTCTTAATTTCTCCTGTGGTGGCGCTGATCATTGGGGCTCCTATTAGAACAATCTATGATCATCTTATTTTTTGGGACCTTTCTAATTGACTGAGATTGTCCAAGCCCTAGAGACTTATTTACAGAAGAGTGAACACGTCTTTGAAATGCATAAAAATAACATAAGACGTACTGGCCTGGCATTCACTCTTCCAGTGGGGCGCGCTGACCGCATAATGTTTCTGTTGGTAAAACTTTGACAATTGTAAGAGATCCGATAGTGCTCTTATCTCACTTGTAAGATATCTTGTTGTGATTTGTTTTGTAGGTGGAGCTGCTCTCGACCTAAAAGCATGTCCTCCAAAGCCTTACAAGTGGATCCTTGACACGACCTGGCTGAATCTTGTAGAATTGAGCAAATTATCTCAGTTTTCAGAGATCATGACTCAGGTATATTAACCTCTTAAGGACTCAGCGTTTTTCAGTTTTTGCTCTTTCGTTTTTTCCTCCTTACCTTTAAAAAATCATAACTCTTTCAATTTTGCACCTAAAAATCCATATGATGGCTTATTTTTTGCGCCACCAATTCTACTTTGTAATGACATCAGTCATTGTACCCAAAAATCTACGGCGAAACGGAAACAAACAAAACATTGTTCAACAAAATTGAAGAAAAAAAGCCATTTTGTAACTTTTGGGGGCTTTCGTTTCTACCCAGTAAATTTTTCAGTAAAAATGACACCTTATCTTTATTCTGTAGGTCCAAATGATTAAAATGATCCCCTACTTATATAGGTTTGATTTTGTTGTACTTCTGGCAAAAAATCATAACATCATGCAGGAAAATGTATACGTTTAAAATTGTCATCTTCTGACCCCTATAACTTTTTATTTTTCCGTGTATGGGGCGGTATGAGGGCAAATTTTGTGCGCCGTGATCTGAAGTTTTTAGCGGTACCATTTTTGTATTGATCTGAATTTTTGATCGTTTTTATTCATTTTTTCATGATATGAAAAGTGACCAAAAATACGTTATTTTGGACTTTGGAATTTGTTCGCGCACACGCCATTGACCTTGCGGTTTAATTAATGATATATTTTTATAGTTCGGACATTTTCGCACACGAAGATACCACATATGTTTATTTACCCAGTTTTTTTTTTTTTAAATGGGAAAAGGGGGGTGATTCAAACTTTTATTAGGGAAGGGGTTAAATGATCTTTATTCACCATTGATCAAGGATTCTGACGCTGCTCATGCCCAGATCTCAGGCACTGAGCAGTCATTCGACGATCGGACACCAGGAGGCAAGGTAAGGGACCCTCTTCGTGTCTTACAGCTGTTCGGGATGCCGCAAACAGCCCCCTGAGCTAACCGGCAACGTTTTACTTTCACTTTAGACACGGCGTTCAACTTTGAATGCCGCGTCCAAATGGTTAATAGCGCGCGCTATTAGCCATGGGTCCCGGGTGTTGCTAGGTGTCGGGTCCGACCCGCTATAACGCTGTGGCCCCGTGTTATAGCACTGGAGCGGACTCAGTCCTTAAGGGGTTAATGTTGTTTATGAAATACTCCGGTGTTGTGTACTGGGTGCAGTTCCCCTTAGGCTCCTTTCACACTATATGTTGCTCAATTTTAAAGACCCGTTATAATGTCCTGTTAAGAAAACCCTTAAGAACGGGCGCTAAACGGCCGTTACAAAATCACATTCAAGTCTATGGGATTTTTTGATTACCCGTTATCACCTGTTATAGCCCCTTATGAATAAAGGACGTTATTTGTGACGGGAGGTAACGTTTTTTTCTCTTGTCACAAATAACGTCCGTTATTCATAAGGGGCTATAACAGGTGATAACGGATAATCAAAAAATCCCATAGACTTGAATGGGATTTTTTAATGGCCGTTTTTAAGGGTTTTCTTAATGGGACATTATAATGGGTCTTTAAAACGGAGCAACATATAGTGTAAAAGGAGCCTTGGAAGTGGATCTTCAGTTGTCTAGATTTATATCCATGTTCCTTTAGGAATGAAAGCTCGCTGGTCATTGAATAGGAAATGGATGAGAAATGCAGACAAAAATGGTCACTTTTTGTTTTCACCCAGTTCATGTAGCAATATGGCATGTACACAGCTCCACGGGACCCAGGAGCTTTCTGCCTCATGGTGGCCGCATCAGTTTTCACATACATTAAAGGGGTACTCTGCTCCTAGACATCTTATCCCGGGGGTAACGCCACTGGGAACCCCCATGATCTCCGTGTTGCACCCGGCATTTGTTTGGAGCGTCAGGTGCATCGCTGGAGGCTCATGAGGTCACAAGCCTCTGCCCCACATGGCCAGTCATCCGACACTTAGCAAAGTTCGCCCCGGATGTCTGGGGTGCCGCAGCCGAGATCACGGGGGTTCCCAGCGGCAGGATGCCTGCGATCAGACTTCTTATCCCCCATCCTTTGGATAGGGGATAAGATGTCTTGGGGTAGAGTATCCCTTTTAATCAAACCACATTTACTGTACATGTATGGAATTTGCTTAGTGTTTTCCATTGGCAAAGGACTTACATTTCTTTCTCTGTAATATCAGTCGCCCAGTAATTCCCCATTCACATCTTGATTTTTGGGTAACATCACCAGTATACCCATGGAGGGCCTCGAACCTTTAACAGATTAAACATAGTCTACTAGTGGCTACATTCCACCTGTTTTCTAAATGTAAAGGTTTTTGTTGCAGGACTCAAAAGTGTAATCTACTGCACAATTGAGTGATGCCAAAAATGTATATGTTTGGGAAACAGACTGAATGTAGTCACTAGTACATTATGACCGGTCAGTTAAAGTCAATGGGCCTGCTGTGGTATACAGTCATGGCCGTAAATGTTGGCACCCCTGAGATTTTTCAAGAAAATTAAGTACCGTATTTTTTGCCCTATAGGACGCACCGGTATATAAGACGCACCCAAAAAAGATTCTGAACCCAACAGTGATCTTCAACCTGCGGACCACCAGATGTTGCAAAACTACAACTCCCAGCATGTCCGGACAGCCGTTGGCTGTCCGGGCATGCTTGGAGTTGTAGTTTTGCAACATCTGGAGGTCCGCAGGTTGAAGACCACTGGATAGGAGGTAATACTGACGTGTCCCCGCCGCTCCGGACCGTCACCGCTGGATGTTGCTCCATCGCTGTCGCCGAGTCCCGTGGTGTCCCCGACGCTCCGGACGTCTTCTTCCCTTGGATCCACGCTCTCCGTCGCCGTCATCACGTCGCCGTCATCACGTCGCTTCACACGCCGCTCCTATTGGATGACGGGACGGCGTGCATGACGACGTGATGACGTCAAAGGAGAGCGCCGGCCATGCAGGGGATCCCGGCACGGAGCAGACACCGAGGAGGCAGGTAAGGTCCCTCCCGGTGTCCTGTAAGCTGTTCGGGACGCCGCAATTTCACCGCGGCGGTCCCAAACAGCCTGACTGAGCAGCCGGGCTAGTGTCACTTTTGCTTCAGATGCGGCGGTCAGCTTTGATCGCCGCGTCTGAAGGGTTAATACAGGGTATATCACCGCGATCGGTGATGTCCTGTATTAGCCGTAGGTTCCGGACGTTTTGGGGAAGAAAAAGTGCGTCTTATACGGCGAAAAATACGGTATTTCTCACAGGAAAGGATTGCAGTAGCACATGTTTTGCTATACACATGTTTATTCCCTTTGTGTGTATTGGAACTAAACCAAAAAAGTGAGGAAAAAAAGCAAATTGGACATAATGTCACCAAACTCCAAAACTGGGCTGGACAAAATTATTGGCACCCTTTCAAAATTATGGAAAAGATAGATTACTTACCCGGTAATCTGTTTTTGATTAGCTCATGACAGCACCCCTGGAGACTTAGAGTTGTAACCAATCAGGGCGGGACTACCGCTTGAAGGACTTTACGTCAAAGGAAAGATCATAAACAGGATTTAACTGTAATCTATAGTGTTTTCAAAAAGTATGTTTTGAGGACCATGTAGCTGCCCTACAGATTTGGTCCAAAGAGGCTTCAGCCTTTTCTGCCCATGAAGAAGTCACTGCTCTGGTAGAGTGAGCTGTAAAAAAGGTAGGTGGATCCTGATTCTTTGTAGTATAGGCTAATGTAACTGATGCCCTGATCCATCTACTCATATATGGTTTAGAAGCAGTCTTGCCTCTATTAGGGCCTGAAAATGGAACTAAAAGATTCTCTGTAGAACGAAAGTCCTTAGTAGAGTCCAGATACTTTATAAGGCATCTTCTGACATCAAGGTTATGGAACTTGACTTCCCCTTCATGTCTCGGCTCATCACAAAAGGGGGAAGAATAATCTCCTGAGATTTATGAAACTCTGAGATCGCTTTTGGCAGAAAAGATGGTAAAGTTCTCATTATTACTCTGTCATCTAATATCTTAGTATAAGAAGGAAAGACAGAGAGCGCTTGCAATTCTCCTACCCATTGTTATTGCCATGAGGAAGCGCACCTTGAGTGTGTGCAACTTGATGGAGATAGAATCCAGAGGTTTGAATGGTGGTCCTGATAAGGCACCTGACACGAGATTTAAGTCCCAAGGGGGAACGGTAGGTCTTGATTTAAATCACGACTTACACCGTCAAATCAGTGATAATGTTCTAAACCATTTGGCGCAACTGGTTTGTCGCAAAAAAATACATATAAAAGAAAATATCAACAAAACACAGTAAAAAAAAAAACTGTGTAAAATCCTTTATACATACCCCAAACATACGTCAAAAAGCCCCCAGAAATGGATGGCAACAAAGCGCTGGAGAGTTCTGAAGTGTCAGCAATGAGTCCAGATCTAATTCCCACTGATCACCTGTGGAGAAATCTTATAATTACTGTTGGGAAAAGGCGCCGTCCAATAAGAGACCGGGAGCAGTTTGTAAAGGAAGAGTGGTCCAACATTCCGGCTGAGAGGTGTAAGAAGCTTATTGATGGTTATAGGAAGAGTGGTCCAACATTCCGGCTGAGAGGTGTAAGAAGCTTATTGATTGTTATAGGAAGTGACTGATTTCAGTTATTTTTTCCAAAGGGTGAGCAACCAAATATTAAGTTAAGGGGCCAATAATGTTGTCCAGCCCATTTTTGGAGTTTGGTGACATTATGTCACATTAGCTTTTTTTCCCTCCCTTTTGGTTTAGTTCCAATACACACAAAGGGAATAAACATGTGTATAGCAAAACCTGTGTTACTGCACTCCTTTTCTGTGAGAAATACTTAATTTTCTAGAAACATTTCAGGGGTGCCAACATTTACAGCCATGACTGTATGTTAAGATAAATTTTACAGGTATTCCACCAGCATAACACATAAATGAGAATAGGGCCTAATGGCCTCAGGTTACATTATTAACCCTCAACATACAATGGTCTTTCCTGGACATTGTAACTGGAAGCCACACTCAACATTCAGTGCTAGAAACAGTGCGGATCCATAGCCAATGTGAATGAATGGAAGATCTGACCAATCAGAGTGGGCATTTCACTGGTCCCCTGGTGCATGCACTGATTTGCTGTCTAGTAGCGCCTCCCTTCAGTGTAGTGTGGTACTATACTGCTCTTTACCAGTGCCAGGATTATCTGCTCCTTTGGACACCAGGTGAGCCTCCTGATAACGCTCCTGTCCTCAATGTATAATCTGATTTGTAGTTTCTAACAGCGATTTATTACTTTTATATGTAAGGATTTGCTTTATCTGTACTGATTGTTTTGTCTTTTTTCTTTAATTCATTTTTATTTTTTTAATTTTGGGATGGCATTTTGGACACTTTGGAACCAATTACCAGTTATCCATAGAGTATAGTTCCCAAGATACAATAGTTTCAACATACAATGTTTGTCCTGGAACCAATTAATATTGTAACTTGATAGACCACTGGTTTTTACACATTGGCTGGATATAGGATTCTTTTCTGTTAGTATGAAGATACACTGTGAAGTGTATTTATTTATTTTTTTAATCTTTCCAAAACAGAAGAACAACTGCGTTTCTATAGATCAAACAATCTTTATTGATACAAATTACGCAAGTATTGATAACAATATCCTAAGAGCAATTAAAAACAAACGGAGTATAATCCAGACTTGGTGATCCAGTGGACCAGAACTAATAGGCGGTGACTAGGGTCATGGGTAAATGTTATTAATACAGGTCAATGCCTGATCATGTAAAAACATCAGGAAAATACATAATGAAGTGCATAGGGTTACTCATGCAAAGACAAAGTCGTCATGGGTATGATAAAGTGCAAATTAAATGTACATATAAATATCAACACTTCCCCTGAGTTACCAAGGAGAAAATACATAGAGTGGTTAAAACACCTACATAACTTATATAAAACTGTATGAGAAAACATGTACACCATATGCAGAGAACCTAATACAACCTGATGTTTAGATGTCCTAGTCACACACCAGACCCGATGTTTCGCTCCTCGCTTCAACTCTCTCTCCTTTTTTTAAACTTTACAAAAGATATGTCTCATGTTGACAATTAGTATCCGCCCTATGTTAAGTTTTTACTAATATTTTGGGTGTTTACTGTAGAACTATATTCCCTATGAAGCTGATAGACGGATGAAGTTCCCGTGCGGGATGCGCTTCTATGAGGATGCAAAGACACCTGTACAGAATGGCCCCTTTTACTTTGGTGTAGGATGTAGGTGCCAAGTAGATTTTATTAGTTGCCAAGTTCTACTCAGTTCTGCAGGACAGGTTCATGGTTAGTGGCCTTCCCCCATATGGTAATGGCTGCCCTACATGGGTCCCGGTAGCAGAAGTTTTCTGATCTGCTTATTTTCTGGGTATGTATGAACACAACAAAGGACTTAGTTGTCTGATCTAGTTTACTAACAGATGACAGACGCTCATTGATGTAACATTAATGGCTCATCTACACTACCCACTCCAGGCACTGGACACTGATAAATGATAAGCCATCACTGACTACAGTTACACACTGATCTAAGGACGCACCTCATATTCACAGATCTGGACACTGTTTGTATAGTACACAACAGCCTGCGTATATGGAAACACCCCCAGATATTATTGAGGACTGAACATAATGAGAGTCAGTATCCTGCGCCAATCCATGACTTCACTGCTACAGTGTACAACAACCCTAACTGAGTAAGGGTATGATCACACTACGTATTTTGAAAGAAATCCGTCTGGCGGCCTCCACCGAAATTCGTGCGCCACTGCACCGTTACCATTGACCTCTATGCAGTGCTCGCGGACTTCCGCGCAAAGAATGAAGATGTTCTTTCTCTGCACAGATCAATTTCATCAGCGAATTGTCCGCCGCTGAAATTCCCCAGTGTGAACAGGTCCGCGGAAGATCCATTCACACTGTTTGCAGCTTACACCACGATATTCTGATGTCCAATTCTGCACGCGGAATTCTGCGCTAATTACTTAGTGTGAACATACCCTTACACTGGATTATACTGGAAGACATGCGTCCTGCAATGATGCAGTAAAGGGATGCTTGGATACTTGAGTATAATCCAGTGTTCGCCAACCAGAGGACCTCCAGCCTTCGGCGGTCCGGGCGTGCTTGGAGTTGTAGTTTTGCAACAGCTACAGACACACTGATTGGGAAACACTTATATAACCTGTGTCTACTTAACACATGAATTACGACTGCAGTAAAGTCTACAAATGACATTAAATCACTTCTAACATGATTTACTTCACTCCTGGATCGTCACTCGCAGCAGATTTGTTCCAGCAATCTCTGGGACTGAAATCTGTTTTATACTTCCGGATGTGATTGTTTTGGCCATGAGCGCCAGGATTTTCACAGTTTGCATTTAAGTGAATGGAGCAGTCAGATATTTCTTCCACAAATCTGCTATGTGTGCATTAACCCCTTAAGGACCCAGCCCATTTTCACCTTAAGGACCAGAGCATGTTTTACACATCCGACCACTGTCACTTTATGCATTAATTACTCTGGGATGCTTTTACTTATGAATTTGATTCCGAGATTGTTTTTTCGTGACATATTCTACTTTAACTTAGTGGAAAATTTTCATCAATACTTGCATCATTTCTTGGTGAAAAATTCTAAAATTTCATGAAAAATTTTAAAATGTAGCATTTTCCTAACTTTGAAGCTCTCTACTTGTAAGGAAAATAGACATACCAAATAAATTATATATTCATTCGCATATACAATAGGTCTACTTTATGTTTGCATCATAAAGTTGACGTCTTTTACTTTTGGAAGACATCAGAGGGCTTCAAAGTTCAGCTGCAATTTTCCAATTTTTCACAAAATTGTCAAAATGGTAATTTTTCATGGACCAGTTCAGTTTTGAAGTGGATTTGAAGGGCCTTCATATACAAATACCCCATAAATTACCACATTATAAAAACGGTACCCCTTAAAGTATTCAAAATGACATTCAGAATGTTTGTTAACCCTTTAGGTGTTTCACAGGAATAGCTGTGAAGGAGAAAATTCTAAATTTCAATTTTTTACACTAACATGTTCAGTTTTTTTATTTTTACAAGGGGTAAAAGGGTAATGCCCCCCAAAATGTGTAACCCAATTTCTCTTGAGTAAGGAAATACCTCATATGTGAACGTAAAGTGGTCTGTGGGTGCACTAGAGGGCTCAGAAGGGAAGGAGCGACAATGGGATTTTGGAGAGTGAGTTTTTCTGAAATGGTTTTTATTGGGCATGTCACATTTAGGAAGCCCCCATGGTGCCAGAACGGCAAAAAAAACAACAACATGGCATACTATTTTGGAAACTACACCCCTCAAGGAATGTAACAAGGGGTACAGTGAGCCTTAACACCCCACAGGTGTTTGATAATTTTTTCGTTAAAGTTGGATGTGTAAAGGAATTGGGTTTTTTTTTCACTAAAATGCTGGTTTTTCCCAAATTTTTTTATTTTTACAAGGAATAATAGGAGAAAATGCCCCCCAAAATTTGTAACCCCATCTCTTCTGAGTATGTAAATACCCTATGTGTGGACGTCAAGTGCTCTGCAGGCGAACTACAATGCTCAGAAGAGATGGAGTCACATTTGGCTTTTGGAAAGCAAATTTTGCTGAAAGGGTTTTTGGGGGCATGTCGCATTTAGAAAGCCCCTATGGTGCCAGAACAGCGGGGGGAAAAAAAACACCACATGGCATACTATTTTGGAAACTACACAACGCAAGGAACGTAACAAGGAGTACAGTGAGCCTTAACACCCCACAGGTCTTTGACAAATTTCCGCTAAAGTTCGACGTGAAAATGAAAAATTTGATTTTTTTCACTGTTGGTGTTACCCCAAATTTTTCATTTTTACAAGGGGTAATAGTTAAAAAAGCCTCCCAAAATTTGTAACCCCATTTCTTCTGAGTATGGAAATACCCCATGTGTGGATGTAAAGTGCACTGCGGGTGCACTACAATGCTCAGAAGAGGAGGAGCGCCATTGAGCTTTTGGAGAGATTTTTTGTTTGGAATAGAAGCCGGGGACCATGTGCGTTTACAAAGCCCCCCCGTGGTGCCAGAACCCCCCACATGTGACCCCATTTTGGAAACTACACCCCTCACAGAATTTATACAGGGCTCTATGAGGGCTTATTTTTTGCACCCCGATCTGTAGTTTTTAACAGTACCATTTTTGTTTTGATGGGACTTTTTGATCACTTTTTTTGTTCAATTTAGGAGATGCAGTTAGTTACTAACTACAACTCCCTGTGGCTCAGCAGCTGCCCCAAACAAAAACTACTGCTCCAACAATGTTGGACTATATAGTAGTATATAGTATAGGTCAGTGTTTCCAAACCCAACCTGGGGTGCCAACAGCTGTTGCAAAACTACAACTCCCAGCATGACCTGATATAGCCTGTGGCTCAGCGGCTCCCCCAAAAACGAAAACTACAACTCCCACAATGTTGAACTGTATAGTAGTATATAGTATAGGTCATTGTTTCCCAACCTGGGTTGCCTCCAGCTGTTGCAAAACTACAACTCCCAGCATGCTGTTGGCTGTCCGGGCATGCTGGGAGTTGTAGTTTTGCAAAAGTTGAAGGTGCTCTGTTGGGAAACACTGGTATAGGTTATGGTGCAACATTCCAGGAGTTAGAGGATTGGTTGGATAAATACCGGTAATACTCACCGCAGGTGACAGGTACCCAGGGAGTAGTAGATCCGTAACACCACGGTAATCTAGAGCAGATGATGTAGTGGATCTGCTGGTCCTGTGAGGTAGATGATGCAGGCCGTGCCAGCGAGCGGAGTCTAAGGTGCCGCTGGTTTTCACCAGAGGCCGCCGCAAAGCGGATAGGACTTGCTGCGGCAGGCGGCACCCAGGTCGTTACACATGGCAAGACTCGACCACACAGGCGGCTGAGGAGAAGCGTGGCACAGAAGGAATAGGCAGAACGTAGTCAGGCTGGCTAGAGGTCAGGGCAGAGGGCACAGGAGTGTAGTCAGTAGGGAAGCAGTAGGTCAATAGGCTGGCGGCTAGGAACACGGTCAGGTCACGGAATACTAAGGTCTGGTACACGGCAAGGAAACACTAAGACTGCTTTCTCTAAGGCACAAGGCAAACAAAGATCCGGCAAGGGTAATAGGAAGGTGCTAAAACTTATAAGTGGTGCAGGTGTGAAACTAATTACGGGCGCACTGGCCCTTTAAATTTGAAAGCTCCGGCACGCGCGTACGCTAGGAGGCAGGGGCACACACGCCAGAGCTGAGGGACAGAGACTGGGGACGGAGGTGAGTTATGGGCTGGGACTCGCATGTGGGCACGTCCCGCGATGCGAATCGCAGCCCTGCTGGTGGCCGATATGCAGGGAAAGGTGTCCATTACAGTACCCCCCCCCCTTTGGTCTACCCCTCTTCTTGTGGGACAAAAATTTCTTGAGGAGATTATGGTTCAAGATATTCTCCTCGGGCTCCCAGGACCTCTCCTCTGGACCAAAACCCCTCCAAATCGATCAAAAAAAAATTTCTGCCACGTACCATTTTAGAGGCCAGAATCTCTTTAACTTTAAAAATATCTGAGGTACCAGAGACAGGTGTGGGAGCAGAATTTTTTCTTTGAGAATAACGGTTGATAACCAGAGGCTTGAGGAGAGATACATGAAAGGAGTTAGGAATGCATAGAGAAGGTGGCAAATGGAGTTTATATGAAACTGGATTGATTTTTTGTAAGACCTCGAAGGGACCCAGGAAACGAGGACCTAATTTGTAACTTGGGATTTTGAACCAAATGTACTTAGAAGATAACTACACTTTATCACCAAGAGAGAAGCATGGGGGAAATCTTCTTTTCTTGTCTGCCTTGGTTTTCATGCGGGAGGAGGCCAGAGATTATGATTGCCGAGTCTGTCGCCAAATGGAGGAGAAATCTCGGACAAGTTCATTAACAGCTGGGAGACTGGAAGAGACTCGAACTGGAAGAGGAGACCGGGAATGATGACCAAAAACAATAAAAAACAGAGATGTCTTCGTGGACTCAGAGTCTTTCTGATTGTGGGAAAATTCGGCCCAAGGAAGAAGATCAACCCAGTCGTTCTGACGAGCCAAAACAAAATGGCGTAAATAAGTCTCCAAAATTTGATTTACCCTTTCCACCTGGCCATTGGACTGGGGGTGGTAGGCAGAGGAGAAATCCAAACTGATGCCAAGACAGCAACAGAGGGCTTTCCAGAATTTGGACACAAACTGAACTCCGCGATCCGAGACAATGTTTTCTGGAAGACTATGAAGACGGAAGACATGAAGAAAGAAGTGCTTTGCCAGTTGTGGAGCTGATGGGAGACCGGGGAGAGGAATGAAATGAGCCATTTTCGAAAACCGATCTACCACAACCCAGATGACTGTGTTATTATGTGATGGTGGAAGATCGGTAATAAAATCCATAGCAATGTGAGTCCATGGAATCTCAGGAATGGGCAACGGCTGCAAGAGCCTGCAGGTCTCTGTCGAGAGGTTTTGTCTCGGGCACAAGTGGCACAACAACGCACAAATTCGGAGACATCGTGTTCCAGACTTGGCCACCAATAGTGCCGGCAGATTAGAAGAAGAGTCTTGCGCACTCCAGGATGGCCAGCCTAGGCCAGTTTAGGACTTTGCGTCTCAATCTGACTGGTACAAAAGTTTTACCAGGAGGTTGCTGTAGAAGATCGGCAGGAGCTACAGTAATCAGACAATCAGGAGGGATAATATGTCTTGGAGTAGGGTCCAAACCCACAATGTCAGAAGATCTGGAGAGGGCATCAGCTTTGATATTCTTGTTAGCTGGACGGAAATGAATGAAAAATTTTAATCGGGAGAAGAACAAAGGCCACCTTGCCTGACAAGGGTTCAAACGTTGGGCAGACTTAAAGTACAGGAGATTCTTGTGGTCATAATAAATACTGATCGGATGAGGAGATCCTTTCAACAAATTTCGCCACTCCTCTAAGGCGAGTTTTATAGCAAGCAGTTCACGATCTCCGATGGAATAGTTTATCTCTCCGCAGGCGAGAAGGTCTTAGAAAAGAATCCACAGGTCACAGTCTTACCCTTGGCACTTTTCTGGGTAAGAATGGCGCCTTCTCCAAGGGAGGAAGCGTCAACTTCCAAGGCAAAAAGGTTTTCCCGGATCTGGTCCTGATAGCACGGGGGCTGAAGCAAAGGTAGACTTTAAGCTGGAGAAAGCCTCTTCGGCATCAGGAGGCCACAAATTAGGGTTAGCACTCTTTTTGGTGAGAGCTACAATGGGAGCGACCACAGAAGAGAAATGTGGGATAAACTGACGATAATAGTTTGCAAATCCCAGGAAACGTTGACTAGCCCGAAGACCTGTAGGGCGGGGTCATTCCAAAACTGCAGACAGTTTTACTGGATCCGTTTGCAGTCCTTGATGAGAGACAATATATCCAAGAAAAGGAAGACTGGATTTCTCAAAAAGGCATTTCTCCAGTTTGGCATAGAGCTGATTCCTCCGGAGGCGTCGTAGGACCAGACGAACATGAGTAGGATGCTCCTCCATGTTGGGAGAATAAATCAGGATGTCATCAAGATAAACGACAACACAGGTATAGAGAAGATCGTGGAAGATATCATTGATGAATTCCTGGAAAACAGCTGGAGCATTACAAAGGCCAAAAGGCATCACGAAATACTCAAAATGTCCATCTCGGGTGTTGAAAGCCGTTTTACATTGGTCACCCACTCGAATTCGATTGTAGGCACCACGTAAATCCAGTTTGGAGAAGACTTTGGCACCCAAAAGATGATCAAAATGTTCTGAGATCAAAGGGAGAGGATAACGATTCTTGACTGTAGGCCTCTGTAGTCATTACATGCACGGAGAGAACCATCCTTCTTGCTAACAAAGAAGATCCCGGCTCCGGGCAAGTGGATTTCCAGATAAATCCTTTTTGGAGGTTCTCTTGGATGTATTTTTGCATGGCTTGAATCTCCGGGACTAACAAAGGATAGATTCTACCACGTGGTGACATAGTCCCAGGCAGTAAATCAATTGGGCAGTCGTAAGGACGATGTGGAGGCAAAGTCTCTGCCTGTCTTTTGCAAAATACATCAGAAAAATCTTGATAAAGGGGCAGGCAGACCAGGCATAGGAGTAATGGTAGAAACAATTTTAGGCTGGAGCGACTCTAGACAACGATTTTGGCAGCATTGTCCCCAGCGGGTGATCTCTCCAGATTTCCAGTCAAACTGCGGAGAATGGCGCTGGAGCCAAGGAAGACCGAGAAGTATCTGGGAAGTACAATGTGGAAGCACAAAGAATTCAATCTTTTCCTTAAGCAATACTCCCACCTGCAAAAGAAGAGACTCTATGCGATATAGCACTCTACAGTCCAGATTTTGTCCAGTGACGGAAGAGATGAACAGTGGCTTGGCAAGGCGACTCACTGGAAGGCGATATTCATGCTAGAGAGAGGCATCAATGAAGTTGCCAGCAGAACCAGAGTCCAAAAATGCTGAAGAGAAGAAAGAAGTCTGAGCAGAAACGTGAACTTGAACGGACATATTCAAATGAGAAGAGACGGTGCACACACCAAAGGAGGTCTCGCCTACGTATGCGGACGTTTTCCCGGACACTGAGGACGCGAAGGACAGTCTTTGAGAAAGTGCTCCGGGCACACACAGTATAGACACAAATTTTTGCTGCGATGTCGGAATCTTTCCTCCTGGGTGAGGAGAGTATGATCCTCTGGCATAGCCTTTTCGGTAGGTCCACTTTCATTACGAAGCTCCTCCTGTCTTTCGGAGAAACACACATGAATACGTGCAGCCAAATGAATCAGCTCGCACAGGTTAGTCGGAGAATCTCGTGCAGCAAGAGCGTTCTTTATTCTACTAGAGTCCTTTTTTAAATATAGCACACAAGGCTTTGGCGTTCCATGCCAATTCTGAAGCAAGGATGCGAAACTGGACTACATAGTCTCCCATGGAGGAAGTCCCTTGTCTTAGGTTAAGAAGAGCCATCTCGGCAGAGGAGGCACATACGGGTTCTTCAAAAACACTGCGGAATTCAGCCAGGAAGGCCGTGAGATTAGAGGTAATTGGATCGCTACGATCCCAGAGTGGAGTAGCCCAGGCCAGGGCCTTTCCAGACAAGAGGCTATACTACGGAATACTAAGGTCTGGTACACGGCAAGGAAACACAGACTGCTTTCTCTAAGGCGCAAGGCAAACATAGATCCGGCAAGGGTAATAGGGAGGTGCCAAAACTTATAACAGTGGTGCAGGTGTGAAACTAATTATGGGCACACTGGCCCTTTAAATTTCAAAGCTTCGGCGCGCAGGCACGCAAGGAGGCGGGGACATGCTCGCCAGAGCTGAGGGACAGAGACCGGGGACGGAGGTGAGTGACGGGCTGGGACTCGCATGTGGGCTCATCCCGCGATGCGTATCCCAGCCCCGCCGGGGGGCGACATGCAGGGATAGGTGCGCTCATGGCCGGTATGTCCGGCCGGAGCGCCGTGCATTACAACCAGCCATTGCATTGCTGGTATTTTTAGTAGAACAATACTGGAAGGGTGGCCAAAATATCAGCGGTGACGGTAAAATACCGGCCAGGTGGCAACCCTAATCATGTGCTGTCATCCGTCTCCTCTGCTATATACTCTGGAGACACTAGAAGAAAACATATGACTGCAGGATCAGACTATAAAGGGTTTGTTGTCTGTAATCATGGAGACACATCGGTCTTCATGGGAACTGTATACAACAGTGCTGCAAGATTCTGAATCACATTCTCCAAGGCTAGTTTATTTATTGTTTATTTTTATCTCAACTGTAGTAAATATAGCTGGGGAAAAAAAGTGAACAGTCCCTGAACTAAGGCAAGGTAAAGGGAATTATGGGATTCGGAGAGCAGTATCATAAAGACATAGCACTGACCTCTATAAAAAGGAATTTGTCAGCACAGACTTGTTTAGCTAAAAATAGTAAAACTTTATTGCCAAAAGTTTGTAAAATGACCCAACATGATATTTAGATGAAATAATAAATGTTCGTTGAATTGATGGTTGTGGCATCTAGTTTAGCATCTTCTGGAGAAGGAGCAAGAAAGATCACCCAGAACCTCACACTCAGCCCTCAGCCTTTACAATAAAGATTTCATAGGGATGGATCATTACAATATATCGATGTGAAGGAGGATGGAGCTTTGTGAAGATGAATTCAAGATTCCATTTGTGCTCAGGCTCCATACATGTACTAGTGACAGGAAAGATTGTCTACATACCTATACAAGATCTTACCCTAGCATAGCGGTCTGAGTTGTGCCATAACCGCGCAATGAGGGCACGCCTGTAGAGGGCATGCCCTATAGTGAAGGAATAAAATAAGGGTGGGTTGGGAGGGTTCCACAAATGACACGTGCTTCGCCCCTGTAGCAGAGGGGGAAGTTATATACACACGCCCCCACCTGTTCCCAATAAGCCCCACTTGGAAGTGCAAGGAGCGATTAATTACTTATGCCCCTCGCACAAATACAGCCCTGCGGGCTTTACACTTGTGCTCAAGCTCCATACATGCACTAGTGACAGAAAAGATTGCCTACATACCTATACAAGATCTTACCCTAGCATAGCGGTCTAAGTTGTGCCATAACTCTACCTACCCAGCTAGCGCCCTATACACAGAGTGACCATTACACTACACACCTTCTATGTATCCGAGATAAGCAGGGCACGAATCAGCATGACACTATGTGTGAGAACCGTATGAACCTGCGTGTATGAATGCTGTGAACATGTGAACAACAAAACCATGACCGTGTGACCAATATAACTGCCATGAGCGTATGATCCGTATGAACCCTGCGTGTATGAATGCGGTGAATGTGTGAACCACAAAACCATGACCATGTGACCAATATAACTGCCATGAGCATATGAACCATATGAACCCTGCGTGTATGAATGCGGTGAACGTGTGAACAACTTAAGAACCGTGAGCATGTGACCACTATAACTGCCATGAGTGTATGGACCGTATAATTGCCATAGGCAGTATACTGCCGTAACCAGTATGAAATACCATTAACATATGAACCGAATGACACTTTGAGCATATGAACTAGGGATCGACCGATTATCGGTATGGCCGATATTATCGGCCGATAATCACGATTTTGGGTATTATCGGTATCGGCAATTACCTTGCTGATAAGCCGATAATGCCCCCCCCCCCCCCCCGACCCGCCGCACTGCACCGCGACCGCCCCCCCGACCCACCACATCGCACCCCCCACCGTAGTGCTGGGCGGTATACCGGTATGGATTTTTGCCCATACCGCTATACCGGTCAGGCCCCTCCCCCACCCTCTGAGTCAATAAAAAAATAAATAAAATAAACTTACCCGTAATGGGGGTGGTCCGGGCCATCCATCCTTCCTTCCTGTAGTGTCCGGCGCCATTCCGTGTGGAGGGTGCACCGGTACAGTCTGTCCGTCTCCGGGGGTCCTCTTCTCCACTCCGGGCAGGCTCCGGCCTAGTACGCTGCATAGACGCCGCTATGCCGTGACGTCAGGTGCGTCGCTGCGCACGGGCGTCACTGTGCAGCGGCATCTATGCTGCGCTACTAGGCTGGAGCCTTCCCGGAGTGGAGAAGATGACCCCCGGAGAAGAAGGACAGCCTGGATCGGTGCACCCTCCACCCGGAATGCCGCCGGACACTACAGGAAGGAAGGATGGATGGCCCGGACCACCCTGACAGGTAGGGGAGAGAAGCGGGTGGTGGCGGCGGCCTATGGCACCGCAAAAGCCACTGCAGTGCATTGATTTAAAGTGCCCGCTTTAAATCAATGACCTGCAGCGGTGTCGAGGGGGGATAAATAGCCGATAACTTATACCGGAATATCGGTATAAGTTATCGGCTATCGGCCCTAACCTCCACCAATTATCGGTATCGGCCCTAAAAAAAACGATATTGGTCGATCCCTAATATGAACCAGTGATAAGTACGAGGTGTTTTGACTGCCATGAACGTAACATGATAGAAAGAACATAAGACCATGAACATGCCAAGAATATATGAACAGCATAAATGCCAAGTTTGTGGACCGTGTAAGACACCAGCGAGTGAGAGAATAACCATGAGGTGAACAGCATAAACAAGTGTACAGTATAAATGCTGTGAATATATAATCAGTGAGTATATGTACCATATAATGATATTAGCACATGAAACTGTATACATACTATGCACGTACGAGCAGTGTGCCATAAGCGTATGAATTAACCATGAGAGTACGGACGATAACAAACTCATGGAGTTATCAAACCGTGAAGATGCTCTACCCGTGTGCCCCTTGTACCTATAATGCGTGTATGCCCATTATAAACCAAGCGTATGAATCGTATGGATACCATAATCGTGCAAATAACGAGTATTACACTGTGTATACTATGATTTAATTAGATGTAGCCTATGCAATCTCTACAGAGCATTGCACCCTACTGTATACAATATGTTATATTGAAACAAGACACTCTGCAGAGCACTGCATCACCACACAGCGTATGCTACCCTGCAACAAGATCCTCTGCAGAGTATTGCATCACACCCAACACAGCACAAGCCACCCTGTGTTGCAACGAGACCCTTCACAGAGCCCTGCACCACACTACACATGCTAACTGTAACGACTCTCTGCAGAGCATTGCACTATACCCTATATAGTATGTTATATTGAAACCATCCCATCTGCAGAGCATTGCACTAAGTGTATACAGTTTGTTTGTAATGAGACCATCTTTAGAGTATTGCACTATACTGTATTTAGTATATATTGTAACAAGACCATCTGCAGAGCATAGCACCATAGCTGTACATCATGTATACTATATTGTAACGAGACCAACCGCAGAGCATTGCACCATAACTATATAACATGTATACTACATTGTGACGAGACCATCTGCAGAGTACTGCACCATACTGTTATATATTAATGAGACGCTTGCAGAGCATTACACTTTACCGTATACTGCAAGGGGACCGTATACCCCGCAGAGCACTTCAGCACACAGCAAAATTTATATTGAAACGACTCTTTGCAGAGCATTGCACCACACTGTATACAGCAAAACGTTATATTGAAAGAACCCTCTGCAGAGCATTGCACTATACTCTAGATTAATGATAGCAGACAAGCTGACAGGACCGCCTAACGAGCGGCCATGCAGAGAACTGGGCAGCTGCTGCAACCTGTCCGAAGGACATAGACAATTGTAGCTGTGCGGGTGGCGGGTGGTCAACATGCCGCAATGAGGCAGCTAGCGGGCTGCGTGAGATGCTGAGACCGTGCCACCCCCAGCACCGATTTAACTCACCAGCCTGCCGCTCCTGGACTCCACTACTGCTGTGGGCAGAGCCAGCCAGCACCATACCTGCCCTATATTACCTTATCATCAGAGTGAGACACAGCATTCCCAGATAAGACAGCCAGCGTAGCTGCCAGGAATGCCGCGCCTGCACCCCACGAGCCAGACTCATGATCAGCGATGCCTCGGCACCGTGAGCAGCAGCTCTGAAGATTTTTGCGGGAGATTCAAACACCAGACTGCCACAGGAAGCAGAGATTCCACAAATGACACGAGCTCCGCCCCTGTAGGAGAGGGAGGAGTTATATACACACGCCCCCACCTGTTCCCAATAAGCCCCACCTGGAAGTGCAAGGATCGTCCAAGCGTGCATTCGTTCTGAATGGGGAGAGCCACTGTCAGAGTCCTTAGGTGGCAGCTTATCTCCCTGACAAAAAGTATCAGGGGTAGTGAAGGCCTACATACTGGATCCTTCTCTCCCCCCTTTACAACTACTGCTGGGGGGAAGTCAAGAGGCCCCATAGACATTAGATCAGTGTTTCCCAGCTTACCTAAACAACCTTTGGCTATCTGGGCATGCTGGGAGTTGGAGTTTTGCAACAGCTGGAGGCACATTGGTTGGGAAACACTCTATTAAACGGTCGACCATAGTAGCTGAAAGTGTAACTATCCATTACAATGTTTTGATATACTCTTCATACATATTTATCCTGTAGTGCAGATCTTCAAATGTGACCATGATAAGAAGCAGAACTTTATAACTGCAAATCTTTATTTCTACATCTACAAGAATCCTCCATTAGGATTGCATTGTGAGCCCTTATAAGCACATGGTGTCATTTATAGGTCACCCAGAATGAAAAAGCTTGGAAGAATTGGATGGAGCGTGACTTCCCTGAAGAGGAAATCATTCCTGATGGATACAATAATTCCCTGGATAGTTTCCATAGACTTTTACTTATCAGGTATGGAATAGTGCCAGTTATTCATGGTGACCATACAGGCAGTGCGGCTCCTCAAGGCTGTGTCCTTTTTCCGTTCAGCTCCATTGGGGGACACAGGAACCGTGGGTATATTTTGCTGACACTAGGAGGCTGACACTAGGCATAACAAAAAAGAAGTCGGCTCATCCCAGCAGGATATACCCACCCACTGACTCAGAGACACTCAGTTTTTAGCTTAGTGTTAGCTTAGTTACTCCAGACCTGGTATACTTTTATTATTTTCTAGTTTTATTAGAGTTTAGATTTTCTCTCCCTTTTTTATTTTTCTAGGTTGGGGTGACAGGAGCATGGCGCTGCCTGATTCCCCCGCATGCAACTGAAGGGCACGGTCCATAGAGTATGGTCTGTTAACCCTTCCTCGCCGCCGACCAGCACCTTGGGTCCGGGTCACCTATTGCCTCTGCTCGCCCCGCTTATTGAAGCCTGGCATGATACAGTTGGCCCAGTCTGGTTGAAGACTTCTGGGGAGGAAAGACTTCAGGAGAGGTAAGTATATCATCTGGGTGAGTATCAGCCCCTCCCCCCACCCCATCTCACTTCACCCCTCTCTGTTGGGGCCTCTAAGGGGTTAATTGGGCGGCATTGTGGGGCATCAGTACAGTTAACCTATGGAGGAGGGGGCATCTTTTGGGTCCTGCTGCTGTTGGGCAGCTGGCCCATTTAAATTTACGTTAGCTAGGGTCTGTGTGGAGGGGGCACCGTTCTGGGTCCCGGTGCTGTTGCGGCAGCTGGCCCATTTACCTTCATCCCGCTGTGGCAGCGGGCTCTTTAGTTCTCCGGCAGCTGCCCCCACTGCGCTGGGGACCGCTGACGACCTTCCCTACCTGTGTGCGCTCGGCGGCGTTCGCGGGCGTCCGGCCGGGCCGGCCTGCAAAATTTAGTCCGTGGCTTCAGCCTAGTCCGGCCACGCGTAGCTCCGCCCCCATAGTTCGCGCTTCGATGCGCTGCCAATCCCCACACAGCGCGCGCACAGGGGGCATGTTTCAGCCTCTCCTGTGCTAGCGCGCGCACAGGGGACCGTTGCAGGGGTAGCCGGTCTCCTCCATCCTTACTCGGGGATCACGTGACGCCCTGCTCCGGAGTCCAGCTCAGCTTCATCACAAGCTGCTGCTGCACTCTGCTCCTGTGAGTCCCATATCTCCAGCCTGAACGTACTCCCTGGTGCTGCAAGCTGTCCCTGCGCTCCTGGCAAGACTACAGGAACTTCAGGACACAGGAACCTGGGTGAGATTGTTCCTCTTTTCTTTCTGTCTCTGGGTAGCTGACTTCTCTGTATTTTGCAATGTCCGCCCCCAGCTCTGAACCTTCTCACAGACAGGCGACCGCTTCGGTCACTTACTATGCTTGCACGGGGTGTAAAGTTAAAATGCCGGGGGGTTCAGCTGAACCCACCTGTTCTGCCTGGTTATCCTCCCGCCCTGATCCCTCCACCCAGGATAGCCCCCCGGAGCGCATGGCCCCTGAACCTGCCCCGGTTTGGGTGTCTTCTCTCTCCCAAACGATTTCTGATCTGGCGCAGGTTTGCAGGGAGGTAGCTCCTTGCGTCCTCCTTGCGTCCTCCTTTGGGAGACAAGTTCGGCTTCTTCGGACCGTCGACGGTCCCACAGGCGTCCCAGGGTCATTTATTCTGACTCCTCTCCTGAGCGCAGGTCTTCCCGCCGCTCCCGCTCCAGGTCCCCTCCGTCTAGGCAGCGCCCTCGTTCACGTGGTCGCTCTCCTAGGGGCCGTTCCCGATCCCCGGCCCATCGGATCAAATCCGTGTCGCCTAGATCAGGAGCTTCCACTACCCGTTCCCGGTCTCCCGGGGAACTGGTGGACTCAGACTCGGCTCCGCAATCGAATTCTGAAGAGCTGTCATCCATGTTGGACTTGGTGGACAGCTTGGTGTCAGCTGTCAGGGACACCTTCCATCTACAGGACCCTGGAACTCAGGACCCTGCTCCTGGAGTTTCCTTTACACGGACTCATCACTCCCCCAAGGTCTTCCATCCTCATAAGGAGTTTGATGATCTCCTGGAGAACGCCTGGAAGCTTCCAGAGAAGCACTTCCAGGGCACGAAACGGTTGAAGACTCTGTGTCCGTTTTCTCAGGAGCTTGTCTCTAAATGGACCGTTGGTGGACCCCCTGGTCTCCCGTTTATCAAAATCCACCACTTTGCCGCTGGCGGATGCCGCTTCCTTTAAGGATCCTGCGGACAAGGCCTCCGACTCTTCGGTTCGCACTTTCCTTTAAGGGGTGGCTCATGAGGTTCCTCCTTACAGGTCTCCTACTCCCCCTTGGGACCTGAACTTGGTCCTGAGTGCCTTGCAGTCCGCTCCGTTCGAGCCTATTTGGGACATCTCCCTTCATTTCCTTTCTTGGAAGGTGGCCTTCCTGGTTGCCGTGACCTCCATCCGAAGGGTCTCGGAATTGGCGGCTCTGTCTTGTCAACCCCCATCCTGGTTCTTCATCAGGATAAGGCTGTGCTCCAGCCAGTGCCTTCTTTTCAACCAAAAGTGGTTTCTTCA